>NC_031792.1:365320-385047 GCF_001522545.3 Parus major
GACGGGCTGCGCCGCCGCCGCGCCAGACAAAGCCGCCCCCCGCGCCGCGCCTGGGCGGACCCCCGGCCCCGGGGGTGGAGACGGTAAAATCCAGCCCCAGAGCCCAGTCTGGGGTCCGGTGGCGGATTCCAACCGGGAGCCGCGGTGGTTGTGACATGATGTGACACCGCGCACGTTTGTCGCCCCGACGAAGCTGGTTTTACTCTCCCCCCGCCCGGCGATAAAATACTGACGCCGTGACGGCATCACTTGTGTGTAGGGACGTGGCGGGTGCCCGCACCCCAGGACGGGCCATGGGGCTTCGCAGCAAGGGTCGGCTCTGGGAAAGGAGCGAACGGCACGGGAAGGCGCCAGGCACACCGTGACACCGGCAGCTGGGCAGCGGCACGAACAGCGGGCCAGGCGCCGAGCAGCGCCGTGTGCCCTGAGCATCCTCGACCGAGGATGTGCGTGTGCCTCAGCTCCTTGGCGGTGCGCCCGCTCAGCGCGCCCAGAGACCCGTGTAGTCCTCGGGGAGGGGAACACGCAGCTCTCCCCTCTTCCCTCTCTCCCTCCCTCCCTGCTGCACCCGTGGCACAAGACAGCCAGCGCAGGGCCCGGGATCGTCAGCTAAAACAACAAACATGGACGGCATTAGTACAAAGATACCCTTGGGGTAAAGCAGCGCAAATGTAATCTAAGGAGAACGTTATGGGGAAGTGTGTTTATAATTATAATGGGATTTAATGTACTTTGGGACCAGATGATAGCAGTCATTTAACGAGAACAGCCTAATAACGGAGGCCTCACGATGCACGGCGGCGCTGCGCGGGTTATTAGACGCGTGTGATAACGCTGCGCTCGCTGTACTATAGCTAAGGGTAAGGCATCAGCTTACTCCTATTTTTTCGGGGGTTATAACTCTGCCGCTGTAATTGGCAGAGAGCGGGGACGCACCGCACAGGCAGCCAGCGTGCCTGCAGGATGGGGTTTTTAATTGTCTCAAACTGCTTGAGTTCCTCCCTCTTCCAGACTTTAAAATCCAAACAGCTGAGAGGGGGAAATAGTGAGACACTGTGGCTTCAGGTGTTTGTTTACCCTTCTCTAACTTTTAAAAGGCTTGATTTCAGGACTGAAATTTTGCAGGCAGTTAGAGGTATGTTTTTAGTGTAGCTCACATGAAATTAAGCTGCGTGAGTCCCATTAGCAATAATGGAAATCCCACGGCTAAATTCCCAGGCAGCATCCTGAAAATTAACCCCCCAGTCCTTCCTGTCAACTGGTGCGTTGCACTTTTTGTTGCTCCTCTAATACATATAGTAAAAGCTACTGAATTGTTTAAGACACCAACTTCCAGAGCTGCTATTTACCAAAGGCAGCGATCAGCTTGGTGACCCTGAGAAGGGGCACCCCACATACCCCAGGAGTGGGGCTGCCTCCAGCACCTGGAGCCCACAGGCGAGGCCCACAGAGATGCTTGGAAAGCTATAACCACAGCCTTCAGGGTCATTTCCCCATGTCCTGGCATGGGGAATCCCTCATCGCTCCTCCCCAGTACCTTCCATTTCCCTCCCATCTCTCCCCATCAGTTTCCAATTTATTTACTTTTCTGATCTTAATCCCCACCTTGTAGTGTAACGTGTTTATTAGAAAGGCACCAGCAGCTAAATGAAGCCAAGCTGGGCTCCGTGTTAAGTAGCAGTCACGCCCAAGTGCCTCTCCATGTGCCATTACTCCGAGTGATTGAGGCAATTTCTTCCTCCGCCACGAGTTTCACTTGTAAATCTCTCAACCAGATACGGTGCAATGATGTGCTGCCTGGTGTGATTATTATTAACCTCCAGCATTAAACCCCTGAGTCGGTGGTTCCTCAGGAAGGGCTTTCTGTGTGAGGACCAGGTGAAGCATGGACATCCTTCCCAGGAAAATGAGGGATCCATTCAGATCCACTTCTCGCCCTCAGCCTGATCAGTTACTTGGACAGGGAGACACAAAGGTTTACTTCCCCAGTGGAAATATCCTGGCCAGCAGCACTGGGTCTGTGAGAAGACAAGGACTAGGCAATGCAGCAGCCTATATTTTGAGGGATGATGACAAGGGCAGCCTTGGGATGCCTCTCCAAGAGGCAGCTAGTGTGGGGAGAGGAAAGTAAAACCGAGCAGTCTCCACAATTACAGTAAGAAAGGAAATTCCTTCTTCAGGATGCTTAGTCCACAAAAAGCATCCTGGAAGACAACTTCAACCAGAAGATTCCCCAGCATCACCCACCCTATATGAATGGAAAGGGAAGAGGAGCAGCTCCTCTCCATCATGTCCAAAGCAACAGCTTCTTCCACTCTCTGCAGACAAATGCCCTTTTCCATCACACACACTCCTCCAGTGCTATTTGACACATAATAATCCCCCGTTTCACCCCACGAGGCATGCAAGGACACAGCTCTGACTTCTCCAGCTTCCTAGGCCCTGACTTCAGCTGTGCCCACCCCAGCTCTCTCCCCTGGACCTGTTCTCCCTGCTCCTGCAGAGAACCAGTTGCCCCTACAGGGTGGGAGACAGGCACATTCCCATGTTTTCCTAGGACTAGTTGTGTTTTGCTTTTGATGCAGTTGGAGTTTTCCAGTATACTGAGTTTTCCAGGGCTGCTGAAATTGAATTAGGAAACACTGAAGCAAAGATGCTGTGCAAAATAAGATCTGTTTCAAATTCAGTGAAAAATCCATGACTTTCAAAAACCGATTTTTGATCTCACCCCAGACCCCGAGGAAAGTTCACAGCTCCTGATCCCCTGTGTGTACGCTACCAGGAGCGGGATTTCTCCAGGCATATTTACTTTGCTGGGAGCCGGGGCAGAGCGCGCTGCTCTGCTTTGGCGTGCGGCAAGCTGACAGCTTATGAAAAGATGATTAAATGTGTTAGACTTTATTTAAAAAAAAAAAAGAAGCCTAAATGCACAAAGCTGTTTGCAAGGGGGAGGGCGGAAGCCCCGGGAAAGCTGCTCAGTGTGCAGCCACGGTGCATTAAGCTTCCTCTGAACCCCACTGATTAGCAGCAGGCTGCGTCCGAGCGTGCGGACACCGGACCCGTGCGCGCTGCGGCAGCCCGGGGGAGTGGAGGGGCCGGGAACAGGCCCCTCATTGTGCCCTGCATGCTGCACAAGGGGAACCTGACAGTCACACCGAGGACACAGCTGGATCGGGGCAGTGGCATGGGCTGGTGGGATATGGGTTATCCTCATTGCAGCTGATCCCAAAGTCGGTGATGGAGCTCGGCTGAAGCCAGCCCGAGGGAGCTGCCCGATAGCTCGGACGGAGCTGACCGGACACGTGTGGATTGTCTCACTGCAGAAACCCTTGTGTGCCTTTCCCCACGTGCCCACCCATCAACCCCCGGCCCTGCTGGATGTGGGATGCCACCCGGCCACGCTCGAGCTCGCCAGAGGCAGCGGTGACGAGGATCATCGTGTCAGCGCCACGTGAGCCAGCAGCCAGCGCGCTCCAAGCCAGGCTGCCGCACACCGGGGCCTGGGCACAAAAATCCTGCCTGCCTGTAAGCACTGCTCCAAGTTGCAACTTCACTCGCGTATAGGCACGATGGAATCGATGCCAGCCCACGGCAGGAGCGGATCAGTATCCCTCTGGGACCGCTGAGAGGTGGGTTGTGACGCACAGAACACAAGTGCCAGGAGATACGTGCAGCTCATGGGTTTCCAGGAGCTTTGTCCCTCCATCCTCCCCCCTCCCCGTGCCAGGTTATGGATGCTGCAGTCCTAAGACAATGAGGCTAATTAGTGGCTTAGGGCCCCGAGCCTGCCAGGGCTGGAGGATGAGCTGAGTGGTGACTCAGGAGGGCGGCAGCCCGGGCCAGCCTTCCCACATTCCTCCCCTAAATCCCCCACACAAAGGGGAATTTAGCCACAGTGACTCAGCGAAGGAGCACAAACTTTACAGCTGGCCTTCGAGAGCCGTGTTTATGTATTCCCCCCCAGCAACACACTGCTGGGCTTGTAATTAAATAAAAATGTCTCCCTCTAGCAGGCTGTGACCCAAGCATCAGTACAGGACCTATTTTTAGTGTTACCCTTGGTATGTATTCGAGAGAGAGGTAGCAGCTTTTGAAGCCCTAATAAGTGGGAGGGGGTTGGCCTTGTTTAATTTACTGTGTAATTATTTTTCCTCTTTTTCTCTTCCCTTAACCTGACATACTTGATGTCTTGCATGGGACAAGGAAAGAGATGTGCCGAGGCATTAAATGTCAGCCTCAACTTTATGGTGCTGTGGAGGCTGCATGTGTGTTCAGTAAAGTTCATCCCAGAAAAAAGTCCTTTAAATAGAGCTGAATTTACACCAGGACCTCAACAAAGTGCTTCTGGGGGCTTGTTCTGCCTCCCAAAACAGGGGATACTCTAGTGAAGGATTGTGTTCCAATTTCATCCTGCTTTTCCTGCCTCCCTTTGGTTTTGGCCCTCCTCAGGGTGGATACAGCACTGGGGAAGGAGATGTTCTTAGCCTGTCCAGACACCATTCATGCTGGTTTGTCTCCTCAGGAGTGGGGCACGGGGCTGCACCTCCATCCAGGGCTGCTCCTTCTCCAGGAGGATCACACCCAATTTGAGACATTAATAAGAATGCCAGGTGAGTTAAATACTCATTGCATGCTTTTCTGAGCACAAGATCAACAATTTAAACTCCCTGCCTTTAACAGAGTGGTTTCCAAGAGCCCTGAATGGCTTTAGAGTTCAAAAGCAAAAAGTCATCCAGGACCACAAGCAGCATCCTCAGTCCCACTGGAACCAGCCAGTTTCTGTGCCCTCATGATGCTCAGGTTCATTTACTGGAGGGAGCAAGCCACATCCTGAATCCCAGTCACTCAGTAAACACCTCATCATTGCATCTTTCCTCTCTAGCAGCACTCCATGTCCCATTTCCAGCTGCACAGTTCTCTCTCTCCCTTTCCAGGGGAGAGGATATTTATATGTATTTATGTGCTCTGTGTGTGCGCAGAGAACACGTTACTGCTTCTGACAGGGCAAACAAAAGCCCACACTCATGGAAGACTTCCCCCCGCTCCTTTCCCTGCTCTTAACATATCTCTGCATTAAATATTCACACAAAATGCCTTCACAGCTGGGGAAACTTCTGCCAAAGGGGCTCCTCCTCCTCCTCCTTCCCTTTCTTGCACCAGGACAAAAAGATCGAGTGGCTGCATCACACATGGCACAGACCTCATTTCTGAGATGCTCGAACTGCATAATGATGGTATTTTAGGCTCAGATTAAATTCCTGTTCATCTCTTCCATCATTCCTAACAGCCCTCTAAACTGTACAACTCCTGAATGTACAAGAGAGGCAGAACAAAGTGTGACGCTAAATGTTTTGGTCTAGGTTCAAGGTTAGATATTAACTGATTTTATTTTCTTAATAATTGCCAGAAGATACAATAAAGCCCTGGTATCTTATCTGGTCACAGATTCCTCAGTGACCAAATCAGATAACGTTGGTGCAGCAAGGCAGCTCACAATCTGCCCTTTCAGGGTGGATATTGATGAATCCTTCCCAAAGGTCATGGGGAATTGGTGTATTCCAGCTTGGTCACAGCACACACATCCACGCCACAAGTCCCATGGACACAAGCGTCACATTCCAGCCCCGGGAGTGGGGGGGCAAGTCCAGCAGGGGCTCCAGTGCCCTTGGACCATGCAATGTTCATGCTGGAGGGAGCTTGGCAGGGTCCCCCTTCAGCCAGGGCACATTCCTAGCTGGAACAGCTCGATCAGCCTCCCAGGAATGAAAGTAAACACTCCTGCAAAGTCATTCCTGGATAAGACCTATCTGCCCAGGGCCAGAGGCTCCACGTGTCCCTGCCAGCAGCCAGGGATGCAAACAGGGGGAGGCAGCAGAGTGTGGGACATGGCTGTCACCAGGGGTGCAGCTGCTTGCACCACCCCCAGCTCCTCTCCAGGTATTAATTCCCTTTGGAACCCAGTCCATTCCCTCTCACTGGTGTGCCTCTCCCTCCACGGCTTCTGCTGCCTCAGGTGCTGCATCCCGTGGTTGGGAAATGCCAATTCCATCACAAATGGGCCAGAACTCCATTTCTCTCTGCCACTTGGAAAACAATTCTCCATTCACAAAGAATCCCCATGAAAGGTTCAGTGTTGGAGCACTGGCATCACCATGCTGCCTACAAAACTGGCTATGGCATCACCAGATGGCTGAGGGTCCTGGCAGCTGTGCAAAGGCACCGGCAGGGCAGGCAGGGAGCAAAACTGCTTGGGGAGGTGGGGTGAGATATTCCAGCCCAGAGGCTTTTGATGGGACACATTTTGGAATGTCTATTCAAGGCACTTGAAGGGGAGAAAAAAACCAAACCACAACTCTAATGAGAAAGATAATTAGCTGGAAGGAGGACACGGCACAGTGGAAACTCAAAGGTACTGGTGGTAGAGGAGCTGGCAGAATCTGGAGAGAGGCACCGAGGGCAGCAGAAAGGGGATGTTACAGTGACTGTCTGGGGGGCAGAGCTTCATCTTTGTCCACACTCATCCTCCCACAGAGCATTGCTGTTGTCAGGACCAGGCTCTGTGTTACAATACTGTGTGCCATCCACTGCCATGAAAAACAAAACAGAGGGGCTCCCAAAGAAATGGCTGTAATCCCGGTGGGAAGCAGTGCTGTGTGAACAGGCAGGTAGAATACTTCACCCACATTGCTTGAGTTCAGCTGAGGTGATGAGAAATAATCCTTGCTGGCATTAAAGCCTGTGAGTTTTGCAGCAATACAGCTCTTTGTCACATCCCTCCCTGGGAAGAGCAGCTCCAGCAGGACACAGGCAGCTCTGACAGACCAGGGTACGGTGAAGCTGCTGCACACAGGCTGAGCCTGGTGCCAGCCAAACACCTAGCTGCCACCACTGCCCAAAGAAAGAGCAGTTGTTCTGTACACCAAAGCATTCTGAGTGATCATCACCACGGCAGTTACCCAAGAGCTGCTACAGCCTCACCACCGGCTACGCTGGGCAGGAGGGCACCAAGCCCTGGGGGTGCCCTGACCCACCCGACTGTTGGCAGGAAATCAGGGAGCTGGCACAGTGCTACTGCAGCTACCTGATCACCAGAGCCCATGTGCAGGAGCCCAGAGCCATTCCTCAGCTCATATGCCAGAAGAATTGTCTTCTTGCAAATCAGAAATCTGTCCCAGGAATCAACGAGGAGCAGGATCCAGGAAACAACCACACCTAGGCATCAAGTGAGCATTGCCTAGGAAATTTGGCAGCAGTGCTACTTGTGCCTCAAACTTGTCTTTCTGACCCATTTCTGGAAATTCAGAGGTTGTCAAGGGATACTGTAACAGGATCACAAAGTCTGGTTTAATCTGTGCTTTCAGTACTACTCTGATTTAAATTGCTCTTTGCCAAAACCACCCTTTGGACATGTTTATTCTAGGAGAATCCACTCACAGAACAGGAATGAAGTGCCTTTTCCTTGTTGGCCACACATTACCCAAGAGGAGTGTGAGTCCCTGTGACCTGAAATGCTGTCCCTGGCTCCCGTAATCCTAATCCTGCTGAAAATAGGACCCGAGCGTGGCGTACCCGGCGTAGCGCTCACAGCCTGGGCTGTAACAGCTCCTGATCTCCTCCCAGGGGCACTAAACTAACTACAGCTAGGATTTTCCCCTTCTCAGGGTCAGAATGCCTAACTTCATGTCCTGTCACTGGGGTCCCAACGAGCTGTTTCTACTGGTGAAGCTTTTCCCCCTCCAAACACAGATACACACCCAGCCTCTCCTCTGCAGGGTAGCAGTGGATGCTGCACGCTCGCTGGCACGCCGGCTGCCTCGGTGCCCTGCCCAGTGCTGAGCTCTGGACAGCAGTAAAGGATGGTGCTGGACAATTAATCCTGTCCCCAGGAGCTGCATACACCAAAGAGCTGGTGCCATGAGAAGAAATAAAAGTTAAGAGGCATAAATGCAGCACAGTAAGTTGGAGGTGGGTCCTTCCTGTCGGTGCTCTGACACTGTCCGTGCTCAGAGGGAGCGAGGGGAAGGAGAGGAGATGAGTGAGCACGCTGCCTGCTGCAAATATTGACAGAACCATTATGGGCATGTATAAAACTCCCATTTGTGTGATGCAAGCGGGATAGTCTTTGAATACTTCTGTCTCGAGGAATTCTTTATTTTGCCATAGAAGAAAAATGTTTTCATATTCTCTCCTGCCGTGCAGACCTGCAGCCCGGCGAGCCCTTTTGCCCTTGAGAGCCATAACATTATTTGTTAACATCTTTATGATGCCAAATGGTCTGTGCTAGAACGGGTGCCATTCTTTAGCTGGGAAACCATATGGCATGCCGAGTAATAAATAAGGTATTGTGATAGTTAATGAACCTAATTGCCAGCAAAGGCTTTAATACAGGGAATGTGCTGCTGAGAATTTAGCACCACATTAGAGATGCAGCAGAGCTCCTCTGACTTCTGAGGCTTAATTTAAGTTCTATATTGCAAACTCCAGAAAATAATTCCAAACCCTCCTGCTGGAAAAGCAACCTGCTGGTAGACTGTGATTATACTGAATTACTAAAATCGCAATCAATTTTATACACTCTGTTAACCCTTGCTGGGGAACTTGGCTCTCCAGGAGTGGAGAGGATGCCACTCTGAAGAGGTATCATAGCCAAGTGAGTTGGAGCATCATGGTCATCACCCTCACCACGATGGATCCTCTCTTCTGGCATCTCCCTCTTCTGGGAAACAGCCCATCCCTGGCCCATCTGCCTACCAGCTAAGCTGGGAGGAAAAGCCACAGTTGTGAATGGTTATTTCTCTGTGACCAAGCAAATAACTGCTGTTCCTGTGTCATGGTGACACAACACTGCAGAAAGTGCTGGTGCTGCCGCTGCCTCATGCTTCCCAGGGAGTGCTCCTGTAGGCAGAGCAGTGTAAGCAAACCTGAAAACACAGTTAAATTCACTTTTACTCCTTCAGAGTGGGAGAGCTCTTCTGGCCTAACAGAATCCCTGGCACTGCTACAGACTGTGAATGTGACCACAAGAGCCCCTTCAGTCCAGAGCACCCTGGGATGACCTGCACTTGCAGATATGTCAAGATGCCTCCTGTGCATCCTGGTCTGGAGAGACTGCTGGTCCTTCATGGGGTCTTTTAAAGCAGCAATCAGGGATGCACAACACCAAGTATTCTGTTAGGCTGCTGTGCAGCACACAGAAACCCATAGAAAGGCAAGGAGGATATACCGGTGTTGGAAGGGCTATTTTCAAAACCTGCAGCAATCCCAGTTGCAAACATGGACCTGCTATCCCATGGAGAAAAGATGTCACTTGCCACAGGTCAGAGCGGTGCTGCAGCATGCCTGCACCTTCTCTGAGGACTGCTCCAAGTGCTCATGAGCATTGAAAACCTTCGCTCTGACTCGGCACATCATCCCTGACATAGCCTCTTTCTGCAGGAAAAGCTGCCCCTGGCTGGCAGCCCCTTTTCAGGGATTCATCCTTCCCCAGAGGCCACCGGCCCCACAGAGAGACGTGGAGTGCTTGGAGAAGAGCAGCGCTGCTCCTCCAGCACCTCCGGAGGGGGCAGAGGAGGTTATTGGTTTCTTCCCTGCTCTGATTGCGCTCGGCTGCCCTGCAGTCACGTCCCCGCTGCCGGCGGGCAGCCCGGCTCTGCCAGGCAGCGACATCCCGGCTGGAGGCAGCGGCGAGGGAGGACAGGAACGTTCCCTGGTGGGGCTGCCCCTCTCCATCCCTTAGCCCTAGCTGCAGCTGGGCCCTTGGGGCCTGGGCTTGGGGCAGGTGGCACAGGGGTGCCAGGGGACACAGGAGGCAGGGCACGGCTGGCCAGGGCCAGCGCACCGCGGCATCGAACGGGGAGAGCGGCGAGATAAAGAGCGGCGCAGGGCGGATTTAATACTGTACATAAATACACTTTACAATCTGGGGAAGGCTCGGTGCTAAGAGGAAGCCATTGGAATATTTTATCGTGATGCAGATCGAGTGAAAAGACTGTGAATAAATAAAAGGGAAGATAATTATTTGATGGAGTTCTCTTAGGATATGCCACAGCGGGGAATACTTACAGAGAATACATATTACTAGAGAGACTCAGCTATTCAAGCATCAAACCAACCTATAAATTGTCAGAGGAGAAAATTGGAGGAGAGGAATGGATGGGGGTTTGGGCACCGGTCTCATCAGTAACGCCGGGTTGCTCTTTCCACCTTCCCCATCGCAATTCCCCCTGCCCGAGGAGTCACAGCCCTGAAAAAGGGAAGCTGCCTCCAATAAATGTCTTTCAGGAATTACGGCCGAGCCACTACAGTACGGAGATGGTGTCGTTTATCTCCTCGCCATCTGCACGGGCTCGTGGGGCCGGGGCGCAGCCGCCTGCTCCCGGGAAGCCTCGTCTCTCCCGCACTTCTGCAGGGCGAGCCCAGAGCGGCTCCTGAGCCATCCAACCTCTCCAGGCACCACGCTCCTACATCTGAGCACATCCTCCAGGGCTGGCATTCACCTCGCCCCCATTTCGGGGGGAACCCCTGCTCCGGGACCAGGCTGGTGCATCCCCACGGGGCATTTCCCAGAACCTTTTCCCTTCCTGACAGGCAGCTGACGAGTCTCAAGCTCTGCCTTGCTGGGATCCCTGGACCTCACTTCTCGCCCACTCCCAAGCCAAGGCTCTCCAAAAAAAGCTCTTTGCCAAGCCCAAGGATGCTGCGCACTGTCGCAGCCCTGCTCGGAGCGATCTCAGCATTTCCCTGAGGTCAGAGTGCTTCCTAGAGGCCAGAGAGAGCCCGGCACAGCTCCAGCAGCCCTGCTGCCCTCCGGCCAGCTCACAATCCCTCGGGAATTCTATAAAGATGGCACAGACAAAACCGAAACCGTGCTGATGCAGGGTCCGTGGACGACAGCTTATTGTACAGCTTGTTTAAAATGGAACCAGTCCTGTACTTTTCTCCCCCACTATTTTTGGCCCTGCTCCCCAGGAAAGCACCCCCACTTTCCCTCCTGCACAGCGCCAGCTCTCCTCCCTGGAGTCAGGTGGGACAAAAGTGACCACCGGGAGGGAGCCAAGGAGCATCCCCCTTCCTGCCAGCACCTCCTGCCCCGAGCCTGGCACCAGCACCAGGTCCCCGAGGGTGCAATCACCACAGCCTTTCCTCACGGGGCTGATGGCATTAGCTCTGCACATCTCTGGGATTGAAGGAAACCTTCGGCTCCTTTATGGGGATGATGTAAGCGACAGGCTGCGGTTCAAAGAGGTAGCCTCAGGTAATTAGCAGAGGTGCTCATTATTTTAAGCGAGACTTGCCACCGCTTCCAGAGCCCCGAACAGGAGCAAAGCTGCTCTCGAGCGGGGGCTACCTTTAAGGCTGGCTCAGACCACACAATCAAAGGCAGCCTGACAGCGGCAGGTTTCCCTCCCTGCGCCTGCCAGAAGGGAATTGCTCAGTCACCTGCACCCAGAATAAGACTTTGTCCCTGTTCCTGTCATTAATTTATCGCCTGTGAATTAGTGGGGCTCCAGAGACGCACAGAACCCACCTGTTCCCTCTCCCGGCTCTGACATTTGGAGCCTGATGGGCAGGTACCGGGAAATGGCCCCATAAAGCATCCTCTAACGCAGCGCTGCCAGGCAGTGCCCGCCCTGCTCACCTCCCTCCTGCAGCCGGGGCTGAGGACAGCGCCCGGCCCGCCTGGGGGCTGACACAGGCAGCCAAGGCTTTTTAAATAGATCTTATTCCTCCCTGGAAATGCAGCTTTAATGCAGTGGTGGGATGCTCAAAGGGATGAGGCAAAGCACCCCGGCTTTGGTAACGGGGCAGGGCACACGCAGGGTGGGATAAACAGCAGCTCCCACCCTGAGTCAAACAGAAGTCATTCTTACACCAGTATCACTCTATTTACCCCAAATACGGCGATGCTGTAATCTCTGCCATTCTGGACTCCAAACAAATCGGCCCTAAATGCTTTTCTGTTTTGTTAAAAGGGGACGGGAGGAGGGTGGTTTTAAAGCTGCCATCGCTGTAATGCAAGGAAATTACCATGTAGGATGCAGGGGTCTGAAAGCTGCACTTAATATCCCACACCTTTCCAAATCCTTTGTGTCATGATGGTCCCAGAATAACAGCAGCTGCTTGGGGTCGACAGCAGGAACCCCCACTCCTCCCCTTAGGCTCACCACCAGTGCAGGGGTGCCAAGTGTCCTGTCCCCTTCCCAGAGTGCAGGCAGGACCAGCAGAACCCGCTCTGCCTCCAGCTTTGGCTTGGCTGCTGAAGAACAAAGGCACTGGCACTTGGTGCAAAACTGGCTGGTCCTGTTCATGGACACCTGAGTCTGTGTCAAGCACAGCACACTTCCAAAGTGTTCCAAAAATTGGGCAGTAGGGTAAAAGAGCTCCTCAATGATCCCATGGAAATAAAAACTACTACAGGGTGGTCAGAAACAACACACCCATGTCATTCCTAAACCCACAGGAACCTCACCATTGGAACCTTTTTATTTGTCCCTCTGAGTAAGAGCGGAGACTCCACGCTAATCATAGGAAAAGAAAGTTTTACAAATAATCTGCAAACAATCCATAGGAGAGGAAACTCTCCACCTGAGACAGCCTTTGCTCCAAGGCTGTACCGTGGCAGTGCCCAAAGCCACCCCAGCTCACACTGAGCTCTCCACAGCCACTTTCACACCTTCAGAGCCACAGGGATGTGCAGCTGGCACTGGAATGCCCTGGCTGACAGACCTGCTGCTGCCAGAGCTCAGCTACAGAGCTCTGCACCTTCGGGCAGAGACAGAGGTTTGGGAGGAATCACACTGCGATATGTAGGCAAAGTCCCATTAATGGCACCACTCTGAGGCATTGCAGCTCCTAGTCAAGTCCTGGGAGCTGGAAGCCATATTTATGAGTGAGATATATCCGCAGAGGGAGCAATAAACTGCAAAGCAAAGTATGAAGGTTTGCAGCAAGCGCTGTAAAGTTTTACACTCCCGAAAACTGGGAATAAAAGATGTACCCATTTAAAGCAGAGTGGATGGAAAGGGTTTGCACAGGACTATAAAACAGCCTTATAACAGTTAATTGCTACTTTCTTGTTGCAACCCAGAGAAAAGAACGGCTTAAATCCCTGTTGAAGAGTGGGAGCATAGAAAGGGGAGTGAGAAGCAGGGAGAGGAGTGCAGGGAACTGGGAACCTTTTGTTTGGGATCCTCTACACCACAAGGAGAAGAGATGCCTTTTGTTCCTGGCACTAGGCTGCTCCCGCTCCCCTCTGTGGGCAGCGAGACCTGGGGCAGGGGCCCAGCAGCACGGCCAGTTGTTAATTACCTCTCATTTAAGTAAGATCCCACTGATGCCCATGCAACAGAGACTCAGCCAAACGTCTGTCCCTGGGAGGAAAGGGGCAGAGGGAAGGGCACAGCGGTGGTGGATCCCTCTGACTGACAGGGACCTTGAAGCACAATATTTCTGACCACAGAAATGCAGGGGAAAACTCCAAATGTTTTCTACAACAACTGAAAGAACCAGCCACCTTCAACCAACCCCCACAAAAGCACCAGCGCCCAGTAGTACCTCAAAGGACACCATCCTTACCACAGCTCCTCCCCAGGCCAGTGTTCCACTGCATGACCTGGCTGCTTCCAAACCTCCTCTGGGACACCAACAGGAGCTGTGCTCATGTAGAGCCTAACCCAGCAACACCTCGAGGTGCTGCAAATACCAAAATGTCTCCTGTCCAGCTCCCTCTGCCCTTTATAATCTCCCAGCTGCTGCACAGGTAAGGGGACGAGGACAAGGTGCTCCCCATAGGCTGGGAGAGCTCCCCTCCTCCCTTGCCAGCCTCCTGCAGCTCCTGCTTGTTTCTCGTGTGATTTTTCCCTCCCTGCAGTGGCAGATTTTGTGCACTATCCAGGAAAGCAGAGCCATGCATTCTTCACTGTAAACACTGAGATGCTGTTTCCACCCATCAGAGCAGCACTTAGGTGGAGATGACAATGGAGCTCGCTCAGCCCTAATCACACACTTTGATTGAAATAAGAGAATGGGGAAATGGAAATCAGACGTCTGGAGCCAAGCTCTCGTGGAGCTGGGAAGCTGCAGCGTCAGAGCCACTCTGGGGGCTGCCATGGGCTCGGAGGCTCGCTCCTTGGGCTGACCTAGTCATGGCCTGAAGGGATCCTATTAGAGTTTTTACTGTGTACAGCCTGGAGTGACAGGACAAGGGAGAAAGGCTTCATACTGACAGAGTAGGTTTAGACCAGGTTTTAGGAAGAAACCTTTCCCTGTGAGGGTGGGGAGGCCCCATCCCTGGAAGTGTCCAAGGCCAGGTTGGATGGAGCTTGGAGCCTGGTCTGGTGGAAGGTGTCCCTGCCCATGGCAGGCCAATCCCAGGGCATTCTCAGATTCCATGATTCCCAGAACCAGGCAGTGCCAGGCTGGCAATGAGGGCAGTAAGTTTTGTCAGTTCCAAGATGCTCTGCCACTCCTGCTCAGAGGCCTCTGGGTGCTGACAGTTTGTGCTTTTATCCCCAGATCATGCAATTCAGTGAACAAAATCAGGCTTGAAGGACTGAAAGCTAAGCACTGAACTGGTGCACGCCCCTGGGTCAGCTTCCCTGGTCAGCAAGGCTCGTGCAGGGCCTCGTGTGCCAGCGCTGCAGTAGCAGGGAGCACTGATCGTTGGTTTTTCTGACAGAAGAAAACCTCTTTACCATGTTCATCTTTCTAGCTGACGTCCTTTTTACGCCTCACATGCTCAGCAGAGGGTTTGGCAGTGGCAGGTCTGGCTCAGTGAGGGGGTTTGTAAAGCAAATGCACCTTGGATCTACACTCGCACTTATTAGTTTGACGATGATGCGGCAGCTTCTCTGCTGTCACTTCTAACGATGGATCTTTAAAAAAGCAAAGGCAAATGATATAGATTTGGAGTCGGTAATGAGCCTAAAACTGTTTGATCATTTCGGCTCCAGCTGGGCGAGTGGGAGGAGGAGGAGCTGCTGTGGGGACCTGCCAGAGCCAGAAGCGCGGGGCTCTGCTGCCTCTTTGTGGTGATGGAGCAGGAGCTGCCACCGCCGGTCCCCTCTGTGCTGCTCAGGGCGGAGGGCGAGGGCTGCGGGGGCTGCAGAAGTGAGTTATTATGGAAAAAGCAGGGCTTGGAGAGCACGCTGCAGTCCTGCTGCCGTCAGTCCGGCTGGCTACACGGCACAGACGGGCAGAGCAGCGGAGCTGGCTCTCGGCTGGATGGAAGCACCAGCGATCTGTGTGGAGGAAGAGTTTTACCAGCAGAATTTTGAGCCTCAGGAGTATTTGAAAGAATTTTACAGCACGAGCAGCAGCCAGGAAGGGGCAAGCGCGTTTATGGTGCAGAACTTGAGGATCCTGCGTGAAATTTTCTCTTTAGGTGAGCAGTCCTGAGGTGTTTCACGGACTCCCCAACATGGAGTGAGCTGTGAGACACAGACACACACCTGCTGTGTCAGGGACACTCCAACTCTGCCTGCCTGCGTCTCCGTGCGGACAGGGAATTGCAGCTGGAGCTGTGCCAGTTTCTGGGAGCATCATCAAGCCCAGCTGGGGTCGGGGGGCATGGGGACAGTGCCTCTGCCCCAGGAGCTCCAGAACTCCAAGAGCATCTCTGAAGCACCTGAAGTGGTTCCTGTTCTCTCACTGTGTATTTTTCAAGCCCGGGCTGGGCGAGGCTGTGCCAGGCAATGCCTGAGCCCACCAGCTCCTGGCGTGGCCTCTGGCCAGGACCTGGCACGTGGAACGAGCCACGATGGCACGGGTGCCACACGCTCCCAGCCAGGCCCGAGGGGACCCAGGGAGGGAAAACAGGCAGAGATAAGTAAATGAGGCTCCAGGGAAATTAAGGCAAAGTGGAAGTCCTGGCAAAGCAAAGTAGTAATTCCCTTTCTGAACGAGTGACTGTTTGGAATTTAACCAGGCGAACGCGATTAAACCAAATGGATATAAATTCTAGGTGCGGCGGCAAGTAATGAAGTGGAGAAAATGAACAGCACCCAATTAACAAGGAAATCGGATCTGCTGCAACGCGTGGGGATCTAATGAAAAATGAGGGTTCAACTGCCCCTTTCAAAATTTTTCCAGATGGAGAACACCCGTTTTACATCCAGCTTCTTCTGGGATACCCAGGGGATTGCAGTGGCTGGGGAGAGCCAAGGATGCTTTCCAAAGTCCTTGGAGAAGTGAACTCCCCGGGAAGGCTGCTCGGCACAGCCCATCCTCTCCAGCGGGATGCAGCCACAGGAGCAGCCGGGCTGGGGTCCCTGGAGAGGACTCCCCATGTTCCACCGCAGCCCCCCAGAATGCAGAGCCCTCCCTGCTCCCACATAACCCATCTGGGGGCTTTAACCTGCATCCCGGCTGGCTCAAACCCCCCCTGCTTCCCGCCAGTTCCACAACAGCGCGGGAATAACGGGAAACGGAGAAACCCCAGCACCGGCGGCCGAGCGGCAGGACCCGGGCATGGCTCGTGACAGGGCGGCACTATCGCGACAGAGGGGCTGCTGTGTGTGACACATCAACGACTCGCTTATGGCCAACAGGCTTTATTGGTTAATTAGAGTAATCAGTGAATTCCCGCGGGGTCGCAGCGGGGGCTCCGCAGGTCCCGTGTGCCCCGGGAGAGACGTGGGCCCATCCCGACCGGACTCTGTGCCCACAGCTGCTGCCGAGGCCCCGGTCCTGTCCACGTTCCATTCCAGGTCCTGTTCCCATTGTCCCATTCCCATCGTCCCGTTCCCATCGTCCCGTACCCATTGCCCCCTTCCCGTTCCCATTGTCCCGTTCCCATTGTCCCGTTCCCATTGCCCCCTCCCCGCCGGAAGGGGCGGCCCCAGCACGCTCAGCCCCGGTGACGTCACGCCAAGTGCCGTGCGCGGGGCGGCGCCGCAGCCGCTGGGAGCGCGCGCGCTCAGATCTCGGCGCGGCGATGGGGGCAGCGGCTGCCGAGGCGAACCGGACGCTGTTCGTGGGGAACCTGGACCCCAAGGTCACCGAGGAGCTCATCTTCGAGCTCTTCCACCAGGTACCGCCCGGCGCCCGCGCTGTCTGTACCGGGGGGGGCGCGGCGGGGGGGCCGCGGCCGCCATGGCCGGCGGGGCTACGGCGGCCGCCGCGGGACAGGGTTCGGCGGGGCGCACGTGCTCGGCGGCGGCCCCTCCCTCCCGGTGTTTGCTTAACGCTTTCGCTCCCGATGGCAGGCGGGCCCCGTGATCACCGTGAAGATCCCGAAGGACCGGGATGGACGGCCCAAGCAGTTCGCCTTCGTGAATTTCAAGCACGAGGAGTCGGTGCCGTACGGGCTGCGGCTGCTCAACGGGATCAAGCTGTACGGGCGGCCCATGCGCATCCAGTTCCGATCAGGTACCGGCGGGACTTTAACCACTTTTCTAGAGGGAAAGGGAACCGCTGCCAGCTGCCCGAGCCTGTAGCAGGATCACAGCTAACCGGGTAAATTGCAGGAGCCTCTCACCACGGGGTCCCTCATCTGCCAGCTCTGCTCCCCTCACACCCTCCTGTCCCGGAGCTTCCACCGGGGACCTCCCGTCCCTCGTGGCCAGTGCAAGCCCTCGGCTGAGCTTTCTCTTTGGGCTTTTATTGGCTATTCCTGCAGCACCTCTAAGATCTGTTCTAAATTATCACACGAGCATCAAAAACCTCATCTGATAGTTGTTAAATGAAACACATTGGCTACAATATCTCTGCTCTTTCTGGTGGGAATTAAGACAGTTGCAGTGCCTTATTTTGGTAACTGGACCATGTGCTTTTACAGATCACTGACAAAATTTCAGAGCCAATTAAATATGTGGAAACTTGAAAGCAAATTCAAAACATGTTGATGTTCTGCAAGTTCACTTCACAACCAAGTTTCTTAACTGGTACTTGTGGATATTCTGAAATATTTGTCTTTCCCCAGGGAGCAGTCATGCTGCCCAGGATATCAATCCATCCTGTTCCCAGCTTGGAGCTGCTGGCACCAACCCTCCTGGAATGCCTCATCCAGCATCCAACAGCAGCAGGTATGAGTGTCACCAGCACAGGAGTGTGGAATGGAGACAGACATTGCATGATCACCATGTTCCTGGCTACTTCCAAGTGCCATTCAGTGTTTCTTTCCTGTGGAGGGAACACCAGTGGGATGCAGATGCCCCTTGGACTGCAGCAGTTGTGTGTTTAAGGCTGAAACTCCTGATCTGTTTTCCCTGCAGGTATGAGAGGGTTCCAGATAGCATGGCCTCACCGGGGTTCTCGTCAAGCCTGCAGAGACAAGCGGTGGTACGTGCTCACACTCACAGGCACAGGTTGTGGGAATATGCTTTTGGAGTGCTGAAATGACAATTCCAGAAGATTTGAAGCTGCTGGTGGAGAGGGGGCCAGCTGGGAGGGCTGTGGGAGTCCAGCTGTGGGTAAAGGTTGTGTTCCGTTCTGGTATTTGCAGCCCAGGGTTTGGTTCAAGCACTGCACCAGGCAGGCAGTGTACCAAACCGAGCATCCCTGTCCCTCTTTCCCTTCCAGATGAACAGTGCGGCTCGGCAGCAGCCCCAGTTCGGGGGGAAATACGAGCAGCTCGGTTTTGCCCCTCCTGGCTACTCCCACTCCGCCCACGCCCTGCCGGGCTCCCCGGGGCCGCGGCGCGCCGAGGGGCCGGCACCGCGCAAGGGCCGGCTGGGCACCCACCCCTACTTCTCGGACAGCCGCCACTTCGGCCGCGAGCGCTTCGGGGAGTGCGGCTCCGACTACGGCCGGGGCAAGCGCGATGAGTACGGCTTCGACGAGAGGGGCCACGAGGCCGAGCACCACTACCGGGGCGGCCGCGAGGAGCACTACGACAGGCACCGGGACAGCTGGAGCTACGACTACCGCAGGGAGAGCTACAGAGAGGCCAAGTGGCACTCGGCGCGGCATTGATGGACTCGAGGGCAAAGCAAATGTGACCTGTTTCTCACTGAGTACATGTATAAACCCCCGCGCCCCAAAAAATCCCCCAGTGAAGTCACCTTTTAGTGTTTGTAAAAATACCAGCAGGGCAGTCCTGCCAAACTCTGGTCTCAGTATTAAATGTGTTAACTCACACTTCAGGGCTTTTCACGGGGTGAAAATCCGTGGTGAAGTTTTGGAGAAACCACCCCTCTGTCCTTGTGTCACAGAGAAATGCTGTTAGTATTTTTTTAGGAGAAAGGAACATCTGTGTCAGGTGGAAGGATCTGGTGTTTTAAGCACAGTTGAGGTTGGACAGATGCTGCCTGGCATCTACAACATCCCTCATGTAGTGTTTTATACAGTTGTAGAATCACACAGTGGTCTGGGTTGGTAGGTATGTGAAGGACCACCTCACTCCAAACCCCTGCCAGAGGAAGGGATGCCTTCCACTAGACCAGGCTGCTCAGAGCCCCGTCCAACCTGGTCTTGAACACTGCCAGTGATGGAGTATCCACAATTTCCATGGGTAACCTGTTACAGTGCCTAAGCACCCTCACAGTAAAGAATCCTTTCCTAGTATGTAATCCAAACCTACTCGCTTTCAATTTGAACCCATTCCCCATTGTCCATTTAAAATATTACAATGTTGTGTTGGAGAACATTAAAAATCTCCCTGGGGAAAGCCCCTGGGTGAACGTCCGCCTTTGAGTCGGGGGCAGCGGAGCTGCTCCGTGGGGCCGCTGTCGGGAGGAGCGCTCCGGCTGCCTCGGACTAGATCTCCCAGCAGCCCTCGCGGCACACCC
>NC_031792.1:385312-415759 GCF_001522545.3 Parus major
GCTCGCCCCGGGCAGATGACGGGCCTGGACGTGGAGAAGGACCAGATCCTGGAGATGGCGTGTCTCATCACCGACTGCGACCTCAACGTGCTGGCCGAGGTGAGCGCGCCGGGCGGGGCCCCGCGGCAGCCCCGGCACCGCGCCGCTTCCAGGGGATGCTGGAACAAAGTGACGGCGGGCGGTCCCCGGCCCCGGGACCCGCCGGGATCCGCCGCTCCGCACCGGGAGCGCGGCACCTGCGTCACGCTGCGCTCGGTGTCCCCGGGCTGAAACCGCTCCCGCTCCCTGCTCTGCTTGTGCTTGCCACTAAACTTTTACATGCTTCTAAACTTTTTTTTCCATTACCTTGTATGTTTTCCTGTCCCTGACAGGGCCCGAACCTGATTATAAACCAGCCCGACGAGCTGCTGGAGAGCATGTCCGAGTGGTGCAAGGAGCATCACGGGAAGGTAGAGCCGATCCGTGCCCTGTGCCATGGCAATGACGCGAATTCCGAGTGATCCGCTGCAGCACGGCCGCCCGAGCAGACACAACTCCTGTGCTGAGCGCTTTGCAGCCGCACAGAGGGCTTGAAGGACAGGAGACAGTATCAGGCTTATTTTGTATTGAGGAGCCTGTGTGGAATGTTTTGCCCAAGGTCTCCGAGTCATCTGCGGCACAGTTCAGACTGCGCTCGGGGATCTTTAGCCTTCAGCCGCCTGTGCCTCGCAGCCTGCTTACTGATAATCTGGAATAGTGCTGGAAGCTGCTTCCCGGTTTGGGAGTGGGAAGCATCGGCACAGCACAAGAGCAGTGAGGCTCCCCTGGGAGGGCTGGAGCAGGCAGGGGGGCCAGAACGGGATCTGTCGCTCAGGGATGCACCACTGGCTCACATCTGCCAAGGCAGGGGCTCAGCCTCCTTTCTTCCAGTGTGAGGTTGAGAACTGGGGTTTGGCTCCTTGTCCTCTCACAGAGCTGCTGGCCACCTCCTGCCTCTGTGGGAGCCCTGGTTCAGGCTGGGTTGGGTGGGCTCCTCCTGCTGAAGTCTTGCATTAAATAATTCAAAATTTTTCCAGTGGGGAAGGGGAAGGTGAAGCTTGAATGCCTGAGTAAGAAGAGGTGCAGGATCAGTGCACAGTAGTTCAGAGCCAGTCAAATGCAGATTTCTTCTGCATGTGGGATTAAACATCCTGTAAACTCTGTCCCCTCAGTGCTGTGAGCCTTGTGGATTTTTTCACTGAAAGCTTCACTTTTGCAGCAAGAGATTATTTTTAGTTCTTTGGGCCACCAAAGAAAGGTTCCTCCTTGCCAGCAGCAAGGGAGCAAATGGATTTTCCAGTCCCTGATGATGAATTGAAATTCAAGTTAGTTTTCAATTAAGGGCTGAAGTTTTAAGACATCCATAACCCCCCCCCTCCTCCCCCTTCGGCATCTTGCTCTCCCTGGGAAGAATTAGCAAGAGTTTGGAAAATGAATATTAATTTACTGTGATGGGTGCTTTTCCCTGCTCCAGTCGAGGATTCCAGCTCGGCTTCAGCTCGGGAGTGAATTGGAGATGGTAGCATGCGTCCTTGCTGCTCCTGAGGAGCTACTTATTTTTAATTGACTAAGAGAAGAGAAGCAATTAGAATATAGATGAAAATGCTGCCACATAATGAATTTTTTAACCACCACTTGGATCTGTCAAGTAGATTTTTGCTGCACAGTCGTGGAAATATATAGCGTAGCCAGATGGAAATAAATCACTGAGAACACTTGGAGAGGATTTGACATTTAGCTATTGAAAAAAAAAAAATAAGGGAGGAACTTTCTTGATTTATAGGAATCTTGATAAACCCTGAAGGCAGGATCCTGTTTATTTGTGTTCACTGGTACCTGCTGCTCCCTGCTGGGGAGGTGAGTGCCTCTCCTGAAACAGGGATATAAAGGGATGTAGCGTTCTCCTGGCTGAAGCATTTGCAGGTGGGTAAACAACGCCTCATGTCTTGGTAACTGAAAAGAACTCTGAGCAAAGAAATCAAAAAAAGGGAAGGAAGAAGCCCTGAAGCCCACAGGAAGGTCAGTGCTGTCAGGACTATTTACCTGCCTTGGTTTTCCTTCCCAAGCAGGGGGTCCCTGGGGAGAGTAAAGGCTGGGGGTGTCCCAGAGAGCTGAGATACAGAGTTCAGGAGGTACCTGGGGAGCAAACAGCACTTGAAGGGTTGACCTTTCACTGCAGAGTTAAACATTTACTTGAGAACTGGAGCATTCCTGGTAGTGTCTGTGACAGGGTGTTCTTGATTTATGACTTGGCTCTTTTTTTGCAGTCTGGCCTTACTAAGGCTGTGAAGGAGAGTAAAATCTCACTGCAGCAGGCAGAGTACGAGTTCCTGTCCTTCGTGCGGCAGCAGACACCCCCGGGGCTCTGTCCTCTCGCAGGTGAAGCATCTTTCTTCACTACAGCATCGTCTGTCCTGCTCTCCCAGCGGGATCAACACCCACTGGCACGTGTGGCAGGAATGTCTTCCTGCTCTGTGCTGTGTCTCCTCCTCCCTTTTTGGATACTCCTTTTGGGAATCCAACCAAAGGCCGAGTAAGGATCTTCCAGGTGTCCTGTTACCCAGAACTGCTTTCAGAATTTCATATGTGATCCTGGGACAGGTGCTGAATGAGGTTAATACTAATGGCCACTTTCACTTGGAGAAAAACCCAATGTTGGAGTAATTCTTTGATATTTATCTGTGTAACACAAATTGTGGCAGTAGTAACTGAGGAATTACTAGAGGTATTAATATTAAAGCCTGTGTGATGCTGCAATGAAAATCTGAAAAACCTTTACAATCATATTTGCTAGAAAATGGGATAAATGAGCTGCTTGTGAATGGCTTTTCTTCCCCTGTGATCTCTCCCAGCTCGCTCCACCTGCTGCTCGTTTCCATGTTGCTCTGCAACGTCTTTGAAGAAACATCTTGTTTGTGTCTTTGTAGGTAACTCTGTTCATGCAGATAAGAAGTTCCTTGACAAATACATGCCGCAGTTCATGAGGCACCTTCATTACAGGATCATTGATGTGAGCACTGTCAAGGAACTTTGCAGGTAAGTGTTCCCCCCGTTAGGTGGTTTGAAAGGTCCCCTGGGATGATCATTCGTGCTGCTGGGGTTCTGCAGATCACAGCAAGGGGACTCTGCAGGGCTGTGGCCTCTCTGGGTGTCAGTGAAACCAAGGTTCCTTCACCAAATGTAACAAACCCACAGCAGCCACCAGATACGGTTTTGAATCCTTTCTCTTTCCAAGTGGCAATTTTTCTGCTTACAGGCGCTGGTATCCAGAGGAATACGAGTTTGCACCAAAGAAAGCGGCTTCTCACAGGTGAGCTTTGTGCCTCTGTCTCTGGCAGAGCAGGGCTTGTCCTGCAGAGAGCTCTGCTCTTCCTGAGCAGGATATGGGGATCCTTTGAATTCCAGCATCCAGTGTCTGGGGCAGACTCTGTGCTTCTGCACCCTGTCAGATGTTTGTACTCCCTGTCCTAAGCCAAGATAGTGTAGGGAAAGGGATTATTAAAATCCTGAGGACCAGAAGTTTCCTCAGCCCTTCTGATTTACTCTGCTCTTCAAAGTGCATGTTTGTTGACCATGCAAACAGTCACTTACTGGGGTTATCTGCCCCTTTTTTGGGCAGAGGTGGTCACAGAAACACAAAAAGAGGGGAACTGTGAATGGGAGGGCGAGAGTCCTGTTCCTGCCTATTTCCTGAGCTTGGAATGTGGCAGAGAAGTAGTGGGAAGGAGCCAGGGAACGTCTGTGGCTCTGCTCTGATGTCTGTGCTGGGCAGGAGGGAGGCTCTGGTACACACAGAGGAGGATGAGGAGGGCTGGCTGTCGCAGAGGTCCTGGCTGAAGTCGTGGCTGATGTGCTGCTGCATTGAGCTGAGCCCTGGGTGTGCCCTGGCTGGAGCTGGGCAGCTCTCTGGAGCCCTCGTCTCTTCTCTGGGATTGAATTGTTTTTCACAGCCGATGCTGCAGACCCTTTGGTTTCCAGCAGCTGTGTCCAGGGTGACAGAAACAAAATCAGCCGTGTGTTCCTCTGTGGCACATTGGCACCACTGGACTTTTATTGCTATTGAGACCATGAGGGTTATTTTCATTTCTGACAGATGCACCTTCCATGTGCACTGGTTTGGTTTCCTGCAGCCTGGAAGTTTTCAGAGGCATTAGGATCTGGGCATAGCTGGAGATGTACCCAGGCGCTTTGAAACCCTCCTTAATTCTCTTTCAGAGCACTTGATGACATCAGGGAAAGCATCAAAGAACTCCAGTTCTACAGAGACCACATCTTCAAGAGGAAAACGGATGAGAAGAAAAGGAAACTGATTGAGAACGGGGAAAGTGATAAAGCTGCCAGCTGATTTCCCCTCCCGCCACACCAGCCCGTAGCACACACTAGATGCGTCTCCTGGTTCTTTTTTGTTTGCCAGTCTCTTGGGAACCTGGGTTACCTTGTTTCTTACCAGCTGTTCAATGCAGACAGAAGCCTGAGTTACTGCTGCTTTTCAGTTTGGGCGGGGAATCAGCACGTTGGGCCTCAGCAGCGCCCGGGTTCGGATGTTCTAAAACACGCTGTTTGATACTCCCTGCACCTGCTTGTGGGTGCAGTCTTTCACCACACAATAAAACAGTTGAAAGATTGTGGTTTTGGACAGCCTTTCTTTGGTGCTCGCCACGCTGCCAGGTGAGCTGTTGCTGGCCTCCCCTGGGCTGTGCTGGGGCGGGAGCTGCTGGCCCATAAACCAGAGGGTGTAATGGAGCGCGGGATGTGCGGCTCCCAGGCATGTTTTTATTAGGGGCATTAATAATAATGGCCATCCAGGGCTTCTCAATCCTGCTGATTGTTGGAACACCTGCTCTGCCAACCCTGGGAATGATTGTTATTGCAGAGAGGCCGTTAAAATGGTTAATGGGGCAAATAAATGAGTCTGAAATGTCTCTCTCCTCTGTCACCAACTCCCAGGTAAACTGGCAATTCCAGCGAGGTTTATTTTCTGTGTGGGCAGGCTTGGAGCAGGGCAGAGCTGAGGGACATCCCTGCACAGGGTTACCCACCACAGTCCCTGTGGAGCTGCTGGGGCCCTGGGACAGCGCTGTGCTGAGGACACGAGGTTCATGTTCACACGTGCTGTGTGCCAGCAGCTGCCCAGACCCACATCACGGCCACGTGCCACCAGAATCCTCTTTGTCTTCCCTTTCCGTGCTAGTTTTCCCCCTTTCCTTTGACTTCTTTCTGACCTACTTCTGCTTTTCATATTTTATTCCTTGTTAAGATGCTTTTGTTTTTCTTGAAATGTTTTTAAGGAAAATATGCCACCTGTGTTTATACATTTTTAAATATTGTTTATTCTTGCTTCTGAAGTAACGGTGCCGTATGGAGGATTTTTATCTCGTTTCCCTGTGTTATGCAATAGCATTTCTGGTTTTCTGTGCTGGCATCATTTGAGGTTCCAATTTAGTACAAATTTGTCACGCACTTGGCAGAGCACAGATAAACCCCACCAAAGCGGGTGTTATTTTGGGCTGGAAACAAAGCTCCCTCCTGCAGCAGGGGCTGGGGAGAGGGAACGGGCTTCACATCATTCCCTCTGTAGGAGCACTTACACCAGTTGTTTCCATGCTCTGAAAGCTCCATCAGCATCACACAGTCATGGAGGATCCAGATACAGGGGTGTAAATAACTCTCTTTTTGGACATGGTAGCTAAAATAATTCCTCAAAGGCAAATCCAGAGTGTGCCTGGGAGCCCTTGGCTCCAACCCCTGATGCTTGTGGGTGTCTCTCAGATCGAGACGGTTCACAGCACATTAAACCTGTAAGTGCACAAGGAGCTTGTTCTGAACAGGAGCCCTCACAGCTCCAGTCACTGCCAGGATGGAGAGTTTCTCGTGTGGAAACTCCTTCCAGACATGAGCCAATTGAGTCTCCCACAATGGCAAAAAGAGCAACCAATTATCCCTCCCTCCCTTCTTCCCTCCCTCCTTTATCTTTTCTCTGCCCTTGCCTGCACCTCTCATTCTTCCCATCCATCCACGCTGCACTATTTGGGTGCAAACCACAGAAATCAGGAAAAAGATCAGTTCATAATATACTTTTGGCCAGTGTGGTCTGCTCCTGTTCTCTTGTTTTAGAGAAATCCTCCTGCTCCCAGGCACAGCTGCTGGCTCCTCCACAATGGGCCAGAACTTCTGCCCTGTGGCAGCTGCAGCACAGACAACATCAGGGGACAAAACAGACCCTCAAGCAACACCCCCCAGTTCTTTGGGGCTGAGCTGGGTGCTCAGAGGTGTCAGGGATGTGTTGGGGACCCTGCACTGCCCACCCTGGCACCGCTGCCAGCGCTGCCCACTGGCCCTGGGAGCTGCTGTGCGCAGCTGCATCGGCTCAAGGTCGGCTGCAGAGAGCCCGGAATAGAAAACCTTCAGACATGATTTTGTCTCCTTTTTTTCCTCCCACTGCCGCTGATGATACCCTTTTACTGGAATAACTCTCTCCTGCTGACAGATAAGCTTTTAGGGTAGTGAAATCTCTGTGACACTTTAAGTGCCCTAAATGACAAAACAAGGACGTGCAAGATTACCCTGCAACTACTCGGTAAAACACAACTTGTCAGGAAGTTGCCACAGCCGCCCAGGCCCCAGGAGGATGGGGCACCCCCATCCCTCCCCGGACTGTCCTCCCAGCAGGAGAGCGAGCGGAACAGCGTAAGCAGAGAGAGGGAGAGGGGCAGAACAAGGTTAGAGTGAGGAAGAGCCTCCCAGGCCATGGGGACGGAGGGTCCCTCTGGAATCAGGGACTTGTGTCTCTGCCGCCTCCCCAGTGATGGATGGGATCCAAATGGCCATAAATTGCCGGGTGCTGCAGCAATGTTTTATCCCCGTGCCGGAGGAGCCGCCGGCAGCGGCACGGTGCCACGCGCGGGGCACGGGCTGCCACTCACATGCCAAGGAGAGGTGACAGTCAGTGAGATCCATTCCCCAGCACTAACAGCAGCGGGGAGAGGAGCATAAATGGGTGTGATAATGGTGTGATAGGGCCTAGCAGACACCGTATTTTGGAAAAGAAAACAATTATCTGGTGAGTCAAGTGGCACCTACTGACCCCTCAGCTCCGGACACTGAGGGCAGGTTACAGAGTACAAATCCTTCTGCTTTCCTAACACCAAGCTTTGCTGTTTACCCTCCAAATCCCCTTTCCTGGGAAGCCTTGGGGTAGCTCTGTTCTCAGCAGCCACGCAGCCTGTGTGAGGGCACAGCTGGGGAAGCTGTCCTACACCTTCCCTGGACAGAGTGCTCTCCTGCACTGCACTTGCAAGGGAATAAAATCAGTGTCTGCTCCCAACCCAACAGACAAGACCAGAGGGAGGATCACGCTCTCCAAACTTTGCAGAAGGGAAATGAAGCACAGAGAGATGAAGTGACCTCCTTAAGGTCGCATGGGAAATTTGTAGCAGAGCCAAGAACCGAGCTGAGATCTCCAGAGTCCTCATCTACTTCTTCCACTGTAAGATATTCCTTCTGCTTTCCCTCCAGCCAAGTTAAAAATAAAGCTGAGTTTCGTGTCCCTTTGGCAGCAACGTGACTCCAGCAGCAGTCTGGTCCATGAGCTGCCAGGGCTGCAGCACCAGAGGATCTGCCAGGCTCTCCACAGTGCCCAGTCGTTTGGGGGGTGGCCGCATGCATGGGTGTATATTTCTGTGCATATATTAGTTATGTGGCACTTCCTGCCTCGTAATTAAATGGAACCTCTCCACAGGCCCCTTTGAAGGAAATCTCTGTTGGTTCAGAGAAACTTTCATCGCCAGCCAGTGCTCTGCAGTGTTTGCTCTCATTGTTCCTGCCAGTCAGGATAAAACTCCTCCTAAGGACAGAGAGGGTGGCTCTGGATTCCCAGCGCCACCACACACGCAAAGCCCACCCTCTCTCGGAGGGGAAAAGCCTGTAGTGGAATCTGCAGTAAACCTCAGCCGTGCCCGAGGGCTGGGGAGCAGCGTGGGAGCTCCCCCGCTGTCCTCACTGCTGGCTCTGGATGTTTGTGTCCCCTCGGGGTCCCCACGAGTCCTTCCACCTGTTGCACACTTGCATTTTCTGTGCCCGGCTCCCCAGCAGCCGTGCCAGGAGCTGCCTTTCGTGGCAGGGTGGTGGGATGTTCCCCGCCAGGTGTGTCTGCAATGCCTGTCCCTGCCCAAGTGCTGACACGCACAGCGCTGCTCCTTTACAGCCCGAAAAACACCAGCCAAGCCTTTTCCCTGAGCTGCCGTTCCCTGGTGGCATCGCTGCTGTTGCTGCAGTCGGTCTTGTGGTGTCTCCCGAACACAGGAGCTGCGAGCAGGGCAGCGGGAGGAGGAGCGGCTCCAGGAGGGAGCGGGGCCAGGCAGGGATGCTGCACAGAGCCCACGGCTTTCCCTCGGGGGCTGTTTCTCCGGTCCAAGGGACGTCTGAAGGGTGCATGCTACCTTTCTAGATACAATCCCTTGTTTCCACAGGGAAGAAGAGTTTCCTGCAGGAATTAGATTGTTTTGTTCTTCGTTTGCAGGGGGGACAAGCCCTGGCTGAATCCCCCTGTGGTATCTGCATAAGCCCAGGACTCGTGTCAGCACAGGAGACAAGAGTCCCACCTCTCTGATTCCCCCGTGACTGGTGCCACACGCTCGGTGTTGTCACTCCATGTCCCCCCACCTTGTGTCCATGTCCAGGGCAGCAGTGCAGTTTGGAATGATGTTTTTGGTCTGGTCCTCTGCAGAGGACAGGCTGACAGGACCCAGGTACCAGCTGAGGAGCAAGCCCACAGCTCCACAGAAAATCCTCTTTCCACCCCTGGCTCATGAGCACCCACCCAGACAGCTTGTACAAGATCCGAGTCAGCCTGTGCTCCTCAGAGTAGATAAATCAGGGCTAATAAAATGTCCCCCACCCAGAACAAACTGTGATAAGCAAAGGAAAGGAGAGGAATGCGTTCCTGGCATGAACAGCTGCATTTCTCTGACCAGGAGTGCTGCATGCACGGGATGCACTGAGGCACAGAAAGGATCCTGCTCTGCCTGGTTCTGACCACACCACGTCCTGCCTCACTGCAATGGGTCTGTTTTCATGTCAGGCAGCAGAAATGAGAACAATGTGCTCTGGGACAATTATTTCCCTTTCCAGAGGGACAAAGTGACTTGTCTTGGGGTCTTTTCCATGTCCTCTGCTGTGTGCTCTAATTGCCCCAAGATGCTCTACCTGGAGAGAGCCTTAATACATAATTATATACCATTAGCAATGAGAATAACATGACAACTGCTTTGGATAATCACGGAGAGCACTGTTCCTGCCAGTCTCCTAGCTACCACAGCACACACGTATTTGGCTCAATTTGTACAAGAGGGCATTTTGGAAGAATTATCTGAAGCTGGAAATAAGAACAGCAGACACACAGTCCTGGTTTCATGGGACTCAGACGGAAACCAACAGGGAAATTCACTGCAAAGGCAAATCAACTAGCAGGATTTTTAATTTTTTAAAGCCACCCCAATTAAGAGCAGAGGTAGTGTAGCCCGAAGGAAGCCTTCAGAAGATTGCAGATGCTCTCTGCCTGGAGATCGTGTGATATCTGGTGTTGATTTAAAGACTCTGGGAAGCTGCACTGCCATCCCTAGGTAAACCATTCCCATGTTTTATGACCATGCTGCTAAGAATTTGTCCCATATTTCTTGCCTGAATTTGTCTTACTTTCATTCCTAACCACTAAGGATCATTCTGCCTTTCCCAATCCCTCTGCCCATCCACATGCCATCAGGATTTCCCTCTTCCTGGGCAGGCATGGCACTGTCAACACTCCCTCAGCCAATCCTCTCAGCACACCTCATCCCTTTGCTTCTCTTCCTCCTGATTTCCAGAGATGTGTATCCCCATTTCTAGAAATCATCCTTACAACACCGGTGTGTAAACCCCCACTTAATCGCTGTGAGGACACGCCCAAGTCTTTCTTCTGAAGCCGGAATTGTCTTTCTTGCCTGAAAGAAGCTTGCTCTACAGCAGCTCCTGGGTCTCACCCCCACCCAGGACTCCCTGCTTTGTCCTCCCCAGAGCAGGACCAGGTTTTATTCCAGCACGACAGCAAGAATCTTGCTGTCCTGGGACGTTTGGAGGCTGCTGGAAGGTGCTGCTCACCAGGTGCTGCCGTGTGCTGCAGGACTGGGTGCTCCTTGCTGGGGGACGTGCCTTGGTGCTTCACTCCAAGAACACAGAGCCCATGGCAGTGAGCTGCCCACATCTCCTCCCTGGCCAGCGTGAGGTCCAGCTCGGCCCTTGTCCTGCAGGATGTCACTCGCTCCCTCGTGCTCCCCCAGCTTTTCCCTTTGATGTGTTTTTCAGCCTGAAGGACAACACTGACAACCTGTCCCTGGAGAATGAAGAAAAGCAAACAGGAGCCTTCAGAGGTGCTCTGAGTGCCAAGGACAAGGCTGGCTGCTGCCAAGGTCACAGGCATGAGGATATTCATCTTCATTCCTCACCATCACCACACAGCCCCAGCCGGAGAGAATCGAGCTGCTTCCGGCTGCACGTGTTTAAAGGATGAGGGAGCACAGGATGGTTCAAGAGGAGATTGCTTCATAAGACAATGGCTGAGCTGATAATGCCAGCTAAAGTCGGGCCACTGGGGACCTCTTACAATTTTAAGATCCAATCAACTTTAAAATATTACTGTCTCAGGCAGGCGACAAGTCTTGTAGCAGAAAACAAGTGATCCTCTTTTATTTACGGAGGAAAGGATGTTCCCCCTGTCCTCACCCACGTATTGAAATATTGATGGTGTTTGCGTAGCTGTGTTAACATCACATTTCTAGAGCTCAATCTCTAAAAGCTCTGGTTAAAACACTTAATGCCATGATGCTGGCTGCTGGGGAGAAGAGGACAGCAGGGATGCAGGGGGCAGGGGCAGCAAGGACACGAAGAAATGCCTCAGGGAGAAGCTGCAGTCAGAAGGGTCTGGTATCTTAATCCCACTCTCTTCCCAGTGAAACCTCTGGCTCCATCACCTTCCTGGTGGCCACGTCACTGCTCTGGAGCAGCTTGTCCAGCACCAACAGATGCCCAGCCTTTGAGGAGACTGTGGCCTTGGGTTAGAAACTCTGAAATTTTCAGGTGCATCTGAACCTCCTTCACCCCTCATAGCTCCCATCTGGAATTACACAAATTCCTGCAAGATTCAAGCCTCACTTGCAGAAACTGAGCTTGGGAACAGCTCAGCAGGAGCAGGCATGCTCTGGTGTCTGGGCTGCTCTGGTCTCTGGTGTCAGTCCTGCGCTGGCTACGGCTGCTGCTGTCTGGGAAGCGCTTGCACGACACATCATCACTCTGCCTGAGCCTGGGGCCACAGCGGGACGGCAGCGGTGAGGACTGCATTATATATTTTATCATAAACACAAAAGCAACAACTACCACAGATTCTTAATAAAAATGTGTCTCTGGCGCCCGTGCAGAGCGTGAGTTAAACATTGTACCATCAAGCAATTTGCAGCGCCTGCACATGCGATCGTGCAAATGTCCCCAAAGTGCCCCACGGAAAAGTCAATAACATCAATAAAATCAACAACAAATAAAAGCAGCCTGGCTCAGCAGCAAGCTCTATTCACAGGGAGCATCTCAGCGACCTTTTGAACAGGCTTAGTGTGAGAAGCATCCCCACGTGCGTGCAGGACGGGCGCTCTCCTCCCCGAGAGCAGCTGCTGTGACGAGAATTGTCCAAGGACAGGAGCCACAGCACCGCCCTGTGCCTCCTCTCTGGACCTCATCAGCCTTCAGGTGGCCAGCAGTACATGTCTCCCGCATGCCACTGAGCATCCCTGGCACCTCTACCAGCACCCACTCATCCCAGGTGTCTGCAGGATAGAAATAATAGGTAAGAGCCACCTTTGCAACCTACTGCCCTTTGCTGGGATTTAAAAGACCTCTCCCAAAACTTATTGTGTCCCATGTCGCCTGGCACTGCCCTCCTCTTTCCACCTGCCAGGACCTGTGCTCAAAGCCGTGCACCTTCTTTCATTATGTGCCCATTCATCCATCCCTGAGATTCACATTCCTCTTCCTTTATGAAGAATTAACTTGTTGGAGCTGATTTATGAAGACTGGCAGGCACCTGTGCTGGAGCAGGGCTCTGATACGTTCATCATGAAGTCCTGTAGTTATTCCTAAAAGAGCTCATGTTAATGCCTCACATTAAAATTCATATTTTATTTTTACATAACTAGATGACTCTCTGCAATCTTTAAGATATGCCCTTCAGAACCTGGATTTTTTAATTTTTTTTATTTTTGTGAGGGATTGAAGCTGTGTGGTGACAGCTTCTCATAAACACGGGGTGGCATTGGTGCAGGGTGGCAGGTCGTGTGCCTCGGGTCTGACTGACAGCGAGGACTCGCCAAGGTACATCCTCCGTCAAACGTAACTCGCTTTTGTTAGCGCAGCAACAGAGCCGTTTTCCTTAAGAACATAACCTTTCCCAAATCTCCTTTTGCTAACAAGAGGCAGCTTGCGCTGGAAAAGCAGCAGGTTGAGCTCTGCACTCTTCTGGAAGAGCCTTCAACACGCGAGGGGCAAGCGGAGCTGAGCGGGGGCGCGCGGGGGAGCAGCTCCAGGGAGCCTTCGGTGTGAACCGGCTTGCAGAGCAAGTGATGGGCATGAAAGAAGAGCTGCAGGGGGCAAAGGCCTGAATTGTTTGGTGGGAACATTCTTTCCCCTTTCAATCCAATGTGTTTCATTCCCTGGTAGGAACAAATCCACTGGAACCCACTGAATTTGGCACAAGTTCAGCTCAAAATATAATTGCCCTCAAAACTCAGGCTGGCCAAATTCAAGGCCAGCCTCACATCCCTCATTTTCCTGACATGTTTCCATTTGGATGCCAAACACACCTGAGGCATGACTGGGGACCCTCAGCCTCGTGGGGATGGGGGCTGCTGGCAGCTCCAGGGGGTGTCCCCTGCCCACGCAGCCCAGAGCCAGCCCTGCGGGAAGGCGTTGGTGGGAACAAAGCTCCGCAAGCCAACAAGCGGCTCCAGCATTCTGCTGCGGATCATAATTGACCACTGAAAGCCTGAGCTACACTACTAATTTGATAGGACTGTAATCAATTGTGTTTCTTGCTTTCAGATGCAGAAAGAGAAAGAAAAGGAGTGGGACAGTTAATCTGATTTTTTTTCCACACCACTGCTGCAGAAAAACCTTGTCCCTTGTTACTGTTTATGTTCAGAGCAGACTGCTGTGTTGGAAACACACATGCATGATCCCTGCTCCAAAGAAGATTTGTCCTCAGCCAGGCAGACCCAGAGGCCATCTGTGGCATAGCTGTGACACAACTTTTGGCTTTCTCTGCGGGATGTGGGGCTTGGATGAGCCGAGCAGCCAGGATGGCTCTGAGCAGGAGGGGCCACGCTAAGCGTGCCACTGGCGCTGGCCATCGTCCAGGCCATCAGGGAGTGAGTGGATATCTTAATCCTGCTCCCACCCTGGATCCGATCCAAGACAGATTGAAGTCAAAGGAAATCTTCCCGTTGCTGCCCTGGGCTTTCAGCCAGACAGGCAGTGGCGTATGGAGTTCCTGGGACACGAGACAGAAGGACAGACGGAAAGCCCGAGCAGAGCTGCTGTGTGACTCCCCTGTGAATGCACAAGTAGGTTTTGCTGCAAAGAGGACAGGAAGCCCTTACCAGAACTGCCACTGGCCAGTGGGGAGCACTGGAAAACTTTCCCTTGGGATCCTGGCATTGCTCAGCACAAAAAGTTCCTCTGAGCTTCCTTGGCAGTGTGCTCCTGCCCCTGCTCCTGCCCACACCCCGTCTGTCCAGAGGTGCCACCCAGGTCAGCACTGTGGGACAGCACAGGCCACACTCCCACAGTGCCCACAGCCAGCAGCACTGCGAGGACAGAGCTGCTCTCACTTATTTATTTGTTTTTGCAGGGCGGTACAGAAGATGACAGCTCATAAACTGCCTGCCAGCGCCCTCCCTTCCCCGTGTCCTTTGAAGCGCTGCTAACCGCTGGCTTTGAACCCCCTCTGTTTATTGTGTGCCACAAAGCTCTCGTCTTTGTGACTGACATAAATTATAGAGCAGGAGGAGAAAGAAAAGGAGGAAGATAATGCAAAATGCCCTCCCAACTAACTTTGCTAATTAAACCAGCTCTGAAGCCTTCCCAAACACCCCCATGTTATGACAATATGAACAGCACATTCCAGTGAAACTATTAAATTTATATTGTGTAGATAAAGTTCAAATGAGACCATTGTTGGTTGATAGCTGAAAAAGAGCCAGCATGTGCCCAGGGGGGCAAGAAGCCCATTGGCATCTTGTACCAGCAATAATGTGGCCATCAGGACCAGGACAGTGGCTGTAACTGTGTGCTCAGCCCTGGTGAGGCCATGCCTCGAATGCTGGGGTCAGTTTTGGACCTCTCATGACAAGAAAGAGACTGTGGTGCTGGAGTGTGTCCAGAGAAGGGCAACAGAGCTGGGAACATGGTTAGTGGGGACATGGCAGTGCTGGGTTAATGGTCAGACTCAATCTTAAAGGTAATTTACAACCCAAAGGATTCTCTGAGCCTAAGATTTACTTCCCATTACAACTATGCCAAAGGGAGCAATCCTTTGGGACATCCTCAAGGAAAAGAGATTCCTCTGAGCCTGGGTTGTGTCTCTCCTGCCATGCTCTGTCCAAGACACCCACAGCACAGAGCAAGCTTCCCTGCTGGCTTTCTTCCTGGGTTAGAGCAACAACACCAAGGCTTCAGGCTGTGCCAGCACAGCGTGTGAAATGGGAGCTCACTATCCTAACAAGAATAATATTCCTTGCAGAGGTTCACAGGCTGCTGCAATTGAGTTATGAAACACCATGAGGATCAGGTGGACTTTGCAGGAGCTGCTCTTCTCCTGGAGCATTTTTTCATTGTCTTTAGCTAAAATAACCTTTCAGAAAGCAGGAGCAGCATCCTCCTCCCCCTCAGCCCTCCAGTCACTGTCCTCCGCTGAACATTGATTTTTGCAATGCTTCTCATTTTTCCTGCTCTGGAAATGAGTATGGCTGTGTGTTTCTGCAGAGATGGTAGAAAAGAGACAGCAAAGGCAGAGATGTCTGCATGACCACGAGGTCAAACTGGTCCAGCTTTTGGGAGTCCTTAGAAGAAGCTTCAAGCTGCCCTGTCTCAGGCACTTTAAATTCAAGACATTGATAGCTGAAAAAAACCCAGGCTTCTCAATGCTGAAGGAGAATGAGTCTGACCCTGTGCCAAGGAGCACAGTCTGAGGAGCCCCGTGGTGGGGTGACAGCGACTTGCCCCGGTTAACTCATCATTTGTGGGTGATTATATCGCATTGATGGGTGGCCATCATTTGCCGCTGTATGACTAATTAGCCACCAGGCTCCTGGAGCTTTCTGGCTGCTATTTTAAATCACTATTCCCTCTAAGCAAACAGCAGATAGAATCAACTTCCATTCCTTAAATAAGGCACGGCAAGAGCTTTCACTCAGAGGCGGAATCAAAGTGCGAGCTGTTGGACGAGGCTCGGAGATGTCTGGATGGGGAGTGGTGTCGGTGTGGGACCCGCACGGACACAGCTCAGCCTGATAAACAACGCTGGAAACAAGAGACTCCAAAGGAAAAAAAAGGCAACTTTTGCCTCCAGGTCTGCGTCTCGCAGTCCCTGAGCACACGGCAGATTCTGCTGGGGGAAGCGTTTCCATCCAGCTGCTGCACTGACAGGCGCAGGAGGGCTGGAAAGGCGATGGGTGGAGCTCTCCATGTTTACCACTATTTATCCTTTGTGTTTTCCTGGTGCCACAAAGGCTCTGGGTACTGAACAGCCCTTGGCCAAGGGGGAGCGCAAACAGGAAAAAGCAGGTTTATCCCCAAAACATGAAAGTGAAAAAAAAAAAAAAAAAGAAAATAGAGATTACAGATAAATTATCGCTGGACAAGGGCTCACCCAGTTATCTATACAATGATTTAATTCCAGACCCAAATGATGAACCGCCAAATTTCACGGCCCAGTTTCTATTCTGGAGCCACCCCCTGCTCGCTGGAGCTCATCTTTTGGGGGAGGTTTCGGAGGAGAACGAGCTCTTCCCCCTCAGATCTCCCCGGGGAGCGCTCACACGATGCAATCGCTCACTCGCAGCATCTCCGACACAGAAGTACAAACAGCGACATTTCCCAGTATCAAACGGGGAGCGGAGGGGAGTTGCTAAGATCAAGCTCTGCTCTGATCTAACTTGCATCTTGCCAGTTTAAAATCTTAATTGAAATGCTACTTGAAAGCCTCCTGGGTGCAAGGAGGGAAGATAAACCCAGGCAGTCGGCCCGAATGCCAAAGCACGGGGAAGGGAAGCCTAAGTGCTGTTTTTTCCTGAAAATATCATTTTGAGCTGCCTGTCACTGGCAGAGGTATGACATGTTCCTTCTCCAGAGAGGGACAGGAGGGAGAGGAAAATCATCTTCCAGTCTCGGTGTAAGTAGCAAGTATCAGCTGGACAGCTGCTGCCTCCCTCGGAAGTTTGGGAAGAAGGAGGGCAAGAAGAGAAGGCAGCAAGACCCCCACGTTTGGGCAAAGCTGGCCTGAACGTGTCTCTCTGGCCACAGCAGCTCCCTGGAAACCCTTCTGTTCAGCCAGGCAGCTCTTCTACGTGGAGAGAGGCTGGGGGGAAACCCCCAAACTGGCCAGAAACCGACTGGCTGTTAATTATACTTGGCAACATCTGCTACTCGTGATTATCTGCTTTAGTATTTCTATTTTATACATTGAAACACTCTGATTTTTTGTTGTCTGGAGCTCCAGAAGCTCCTTGAACAAGAGCTATTGCTCAAGAGCACTAGCGGGGCAGGTGTGAGCGGAGCGCTGACACCACGGCAAGGACCGCTCCAAGGCTTCGGCAGCCCGGCTGCTGTTTCCGAGTGATTTGGTTATTTTGGGCACCGCAGACAAACCGTTTGTTCATTTGGGAACAACAGAGCTTAAAAACAAACGAGGTGTTAAAAGCAGGGAGCTCAAAGCTGGGCTTTCATCTGCAGGCTGCGGCTTTGATGGCGCTGCGAGAACAGCTCTGTTCTCAGGGGGATAATAATTACGGGTTCGGCTTTGACAAGTCCGGTGGGTTGGATCTTCACAGGCTCTCAGTGCTCCCCTCCCCGCCTCCTCGCATTTCGACTTCAAAGCAGAAGGGAAGAAGCCCCGAATAGCATCATTTTGTTGATCAAAACCCGGCACTAAACACCGGTCCCATGAAGAAACCAGAGAGGAGCTTTTCATTAGCGGCAGATGAGAACGACACCTCACCTGGCTCGGCCGCAGCCACCCCATCCCGGACAGGATATTCCAGCGATATCCCAGCGATATTTCCGCGATATTCCAGCGATATTCCAGCGATATTCCAGCGATATTCCAGCGATATTCCAGCGATATTCCGGCGGCTGGGGAGCCGCGCACTTCCCCGGCCCCGTGCGCGGGCAGAGCGCCTTGCTCAGGGCACCGGCATTTAGAAGAAAATGGTTTTCTTTCATCTGTCCAAGTAAATCTCTTTCGAACACTTGTGAGCCTGATTGCTGCCAATTTCCGCTGCTGAATGCAGCCATTCCGAGGGAAGGCATTAGGACTAAGAGTTACTCATAACATTTCAAATGAAGCAGTTTTTCCCTTTTTTTCCCCATCCCACCTCGGGCTCTGTCTTCCACCGTTCGGTTATTCATTCTTTGAGAACAAGAGATATTTCTCCGCTCGAGCTCTCTCCTATGCAGTCCCTGCCCAGACACGAAGGCACTTCTGCTTGGAGGCACGAGTCCCCTTAGCAGCTGGGCACCATGTAAATATACAGATATATAGATACAAATAAATAAATAAAGATAAATAGAAAATAGGGTGGTTTGGGAGAGAGAGACCTTAAAGCTCATCTTGTTCCACCCCCTGCCATGGGCAGGGACACCTTCCAGTATCCCAGGTTGCTCCAAGCCCTGTCCAGCCTGGCCTTGGACACTTCCAGGGGCAGCCACAGCTGCTCTGGGCAATCACCTGGTGCTCACACTGTGGGATGAAGACAGGATATGGGGGTTTCTGGGCTGTGCACACACACAGCTCCTCTCCAGCCTCCCATCCAGCACCTCTCTCAAGCTTTTCTTGCCAGACTGCTCTCCATCCCTCCATTCCAAGGCTGTATTGATACCAGGGGCTTGGCCTGGCCCCGGTGCAGCATCAGCCTTGTTAAATAAACCTCATGAAATTCCCATGGGCCGCTGCTTGACTATACACTGTGCTTTATACACTGTAATATATATATTGAGAGAGAGAGAGAGAGAGCAGAGGACTTGGAGCATCTCCCAGTGGTGCTGTGCAGAGCCGCAGCCGCTCGGGGTGTGTACCAGCGCCAGGCTACAACCATTTCCCACTCATCATTCTGTGCCTGAATATTGCCACACATATGTTATGAAAAATTACCCGCTGCTCAGAGAGCTCCAAGATACAATAAGATTCACATCAACATTAATGAACCCCTGTCTCTCTTGCGAGAGAAAGCTAATGTAATAACAGCGTTATATTCGGCAAACAAATGCTTGAGACAATTTTTTTTAAGCACCAGACAGTAAACAGGACTGAAAATATCCTCATGAATTACAAGAGTCTAAAATCCTCTACTGAGAAATTAATTTAATAGCAGTAAATACTAGAACAATTTCCCCCATGTGAAAAGCCACCGCCACATTCAGTTAAAAAGCTTCATTTAAGCAGCACGTGGGCACCCATGAGGGCAAGGAAATGTATTTCATCACCTAATGGTCCTTTGGAAAAGGCTTTGTCCCTCCTGCGCTGGCACTCGGTGATGGATGCGCCTTCCCCCGTGAAAAGATCAGGGAAAGGAAGAGGGAGAACAAACTGGAGACACTCAGAAGGAGAAAAACACCCAGACAACCCAACAATCCAGGAACAAACTCGGCTTTGGGGAAATTCCTAAAGCTCAGCCTCCCTGACCAAAGCCCTGTCACTTCCAGGCAGCCCCCACGTTCATCTGCTGCAGAAGAGAGGGACTGTGGCACCAGGGCTGGCAATTCCCATTGGTTTTTGGATGAGGCTTCGTAGCCTGGAGGGGCCAGGTCTGTGAGAAGCAGCAGCTGCCCAGATCCTCACTCCACTCTCCTCTCCGCTCCTCCGGCCGTGACCAGAGCCGGGAGCGGCTGGAGGAGCCGGCGCCGGCCTTTGGGGAGCAAACGGCCTTTGAAAGGAATGATGTTCATCAGAGTAGCCTTCTCCCCACATCTGTTCAGCTGTTATTCCAGGCAAAATTAATAGGTCCAAGGATAGATCCGATCATAATGACAATCTGGTCTGCGCAGCAGGAGATTTTATAAAGGAGCCGAACTGCGGCTCATTGAAAACACTTAAAGTAATTAGTTACAGGGCTACTTGCTTTCTTTCCTTTTAATAGTAATAATGGTTATTAATGTTTACAAATTACAGCGCCTGGCTGCAAATGAAAGAATGGCTGGAGCCCAGGGAAAACGGGCGCTCCGAAATTCAGCCTTGCCGCTCCCTTGGAGACGGCTCCGCTCTCCCCAGCCCATGGTGCCACTGGGCTCCCTCTGCCAGGCTGTGCCCATGCCCTGGCCAAGCACTCACAAACACCAGCTGGCTCCAAGCCCAAACAGGGGTTTGGCACTGAGGGGTGACGGTGTGGCCACCCCTTGCCAGCAGGCACCGTGCCCTCACGTGCCAAGCACCGGGAAAGGCAGGGAGAGAATCGCTCTGATGATAAATATGTAGGAGAAGCTCAAATCAACCTGAACTTTAGGAAAGAAGAAAGATAATTAAAATATAAATAGACATGTTTGTTTCAAAGATTGATGGCAAGCACTCGATTCAGCCTGAAGATTAATCAGGGAAGTATAATTATGCCTTTGCACAGAAAACCCTGTTAAGCCCCCTCCCTGCCCCAAACAGCAGAGGAAGGAGGAAGGTGATGCTGCTGAACTACACACGAGGCTGAAGCTTGAAGGACAGTGCTTTAGCACAGGAACACTGACATGCAGGGCCTGACACCTTTGCTCTAATCCATGGGTTTGACAGCAGCTTCCCTCATTTCCCCAGAAATGCTTCATTTTCACACTGTGAAACTCTACTGTGGGATTTCCTTCTATCCCTGTCCTCCCCTCACACCACCAAAGCAATCTGTGGGGATGCAAGGTGTTATCCCAACAAGAAGACATTTTATCCATTCTTCTCCTTTCCTTGTATGCCCTGCAGATCCTCCAAGGACATTTCAGGTTGTAATTACGATGCTAAATGTGCTTGCCCAAGCTCCTATGACCGGCTCATGGTGCGGGGGTGCTGCTCAGTGAAGCTTCTCCGTGAGCCCACAGCAGCCCAGGGCTCTGGGGACGGAGGCAGGAGGTGGATGTGGCCCCAGGAGCCTCACTCTCCTCCCCAGCAAGGGCTCACATGGCCAGGCCAAGGCAGAGATTGATTTGTGGGGAGCTGTGCTCGCGTGTCTCAAGCCATGTGTGACGAGCACAACGATTTGTTTGACATCTTTTCCACGCAAGGTCAAGTTGTACTCTGCTGCTGCTGACTCAGGCAGGGGGGATGCTGTGGAGCTCCTGCGAGGGTGGGGTGCTGTCTCAGCATGTCCAGCCACCAAAGACACGACATTTCCCTCCGTGCCACTTCCAGCTGTGCAGCATCAGCCCAGGTGGGCACCTTGGCAGCAGTGCATGGAGTGTAGCTGCTTCCAGCAGCACCCTCTCCTCCAGACCGTTCAGTGCTTCCCCTGGAATTCAGTCCCCCAGCTGCATTTGCTCGGAGCTGGGGGAGCTTTCCATCCCAGTCCTTTGGAACAAGCCCTCAGAGCACTGTGTGCCAAATGGAAACACAAGGAGAGGAAATTCCGTGCAAGAGGCAAATGTCTTAACAACCTTCAAGTGGCTCTGTGTTAGTGGTTCTCGCTCTGAGGCTGTTTTGCTGCCCCAGGCTGTGCATCAGACACTCGCCCCACGGGTCTCTCATTTACTGGCAGGTCCAAGGTCCCAAGGGAGCTCCCCATCACAAGGCAAAGCACGTTCTCAGCTCCTTGCATGTGCCAGCCGGGAGATGGGTCTCTGCTCTTCACATTATTTACTTTTTATAGACAAAGCTGTGACCCTGGACTCCTTTTTAAAGCTTATCTATCATGTACTTCTCTCCTCTCCCTCTCAGCATCATGCTGAGCGGAGGATGGTGTGTGTGGAGGGATGCAGGATTTATCCTGCAGCATCAGCACTGAGGATGGAGCTGGCACCCAGGAGTCCCCCCTGCCCTTCCCAGTGCAGGCAGCAGTGGGACCAGGGCCCCCACCCCCTCTCTGCAGGAGATGAGCAAACAGAAAACAGGGGAGAGAGGGAATTTTTGCATGGGTATCAAAAAGAACAAGCTGTCATTGACAACTGAGCGAAGTCAGGGCGCCTTGAGTGCAGCACATCGAGTGCTTTATTTGGAGTATGTGGAGAGAGAACAGGTAAAATAACTGAGTTCAGGGATGAGGCCACGATTCCCCTGGCTTCGAAGAGCTGAGGCTCTCCATATGAGAGGTCAGAGTGATTTCCATGAATCAGAGTAGTGCTGACAGATGCTCTCCTCTCAGCTGGAAATAGAGGACTGAAAAAGCTCTATTCCCCCCTTTGAAATGGCTCTCCATCTCCAGGAGAGCCCACGTCATTCCTGGGCCTGCAGCACTCACACCACACCCTGATGTGACCCTGCTCCTCCAAGGGGGGGCTGCTGGGAAGAGGGGCCTGCAGTGCTCCCCTCCTCTCCTGCTGCCTCTGTGGTGCCAGGGCAGCCATTCACACACTTACATAACACATAAATACATGATTCTAACATAGAAATATACACACACACTGCCAACGTGACGGGTGCCAAACAGAAGGGAGGCAGCTCCCCCTGCACCCACACTGAGCCACCAGCTCACACACTGATCTGGCATTGTCTCCTCTCCTTTCATCTCTCACCAAACCTCGGAGCCACTCCGTCTCTGCAAAGAGCAGCACGGAAATGCTGCAGGGTCCTGAGGCAGATGCTTTGTTTGGTTTCTTCTCCACACACAGGATGTTGGAAAACAAAGTTACACATAAAATCCCCTAAATTATTTGATGAAGAAAAAGGCCTGAGTGTGTGCCAGGCAGCTTTTAGGGGAGAGGGGAGAGAGGCAGCCCAAAAGCTACTGCTGAGCATATTAAAGAATGGCATTATCAAGTGGAACAGACAAGACATGTATATAATGCATAAGTAGTGTTTGCTGCTTCTCCAAACAACTCATAGATCACCAGGACACCAGCTCCTAGGAAGAGCAGAAAGGAAAAGAGAGAGGAATGCACGATAGCATCAGAAGAGACGTGTCTGCTGCTGAGGAATGGAAAAAGCCCCGACCAAAGCCCAGGATCTGGACAGGGGTTGGCAGTGCCAGGAGGTCTGGGGAGACCTGGAAGGAACTGGCATTCAGAAAGCCACGAGCCCCATGCCAGCCTGAGCTGTCCCCAGTGCTCAGCCCGGGTGTCCCCAGTGCCACTGCAGGGCCAGCCCTGAGTGATGGATGGGCCTGGGGGCCGGTCCTGATCTGCCTGTGGAGTGACCTTCAGGTGTACAGAGAGGTTTTCAACAACTCATGAGCGTAAGGAAGGTTCATTTGCCTTCTCATTTAGCATATTAAAAGGGTATTACTGCTACAAACCAGAAACCCAAATGAGCCCCTGGCTGCAGCTTTGGGTGAGGCTTTAGACTAAAGGTGCGGGGCAGCAATTAACAATGGCACAAAACATTTATGCTTCACAAACAAGGCCAGACATGCTGTCCCTCGTGATAAGTGGTGGAAGGGCTGCAGTGAAGCTGAGCAGAGGCAGAAGGGATGTGGGAACACACATGGCTGTGCTGGCTCTGGACTGGGTGCCCCCATTTCCATCATCCATTTGGACAAACAGCTGTGTACAAATGCAAAGGCTCAGTGTGTACCCCAGATCCTGCAGGGCCATCCTGCTCCTTCTGCCTTTACCAGGGCCTTCTCATTCCTGGCAGATTTGTAAGACCCCCTTTGCCAATAAAAGAGTTGTGAAATTTCATCTCTTGCCTCCTGCTCTGAGCTGTGAACTTTTCCCTCTTGCTACTTCCATGACAGAGAAGGGGAGAAAGGAGACGGGAAAGGTCCTGCTGGTGCAGCCTAGCAGGGAAATGAGATTGTTATTATCTGTGGGCTGAGATGCTGCTGGCAGACCTCTGGGCTGTCTGGGTGCCTCTGATGGGAGGTGACTGGAGGTGGCTGTCCCCAGCTCGTGCTCTTCAGAACATGCTGGCACCTCTGGCTCCTCTCCCTGCTCCAACACAAGGGCACCACAGCAGTGAGCCTTGGGAAGCTCCTGCCATGGAGAAATCAGTCACTTTAATTACCCCTTGCACTGCATTTATCTCCATGAAAGGTCCCTGGCTCCTTCAGCGCTGACTGGCAGGGGGAGCAGAAAGGAGCAGCAATGATCTATATGTTTGTTTATTTATTTCAGTGGCAGCAGCACAGAACAGGGGCCTCCTGCACCCCAGGCTTTTCCTACGGCTCACGAGTTCCAAACCCCAAAGAGAGGGGAGGACTGCTGCAGGAGCCCAGTCAGGTGAGGTGGGGTAAGCAGAGCAGCACCAGGGCAAGCACTGCCCTGCTCTGGGGGGAGAGACAGCAAAGAGGAGTTACTGCCAAGAAAGCAGGTGAGGAGAGGCAGGAGAGGGTAGGGAGGGCAGCGTGGCTGTGTCCCTGTCCCCAGAGCACCGCTGTCTGTGTCAGCCCCAGCAGCTGAGAAGCACTTTGTGCTGTGACAGGGTTTTTTCTGTGATTGACCCCAATTACAGGAGTCAGCCCGCACGGACCCAGCGCGTCAGCGCTGTCAGCCCAGCAGCTGCTCGGCGCCTGGAAACACGCTTGCCCAAATCCACACAAAATGAAGGGCAGGAGCTGGGCCTAAGGGCAGCTGGCAGTGGTGCAGCATCCCTGGGAGAGCCTGGCACATACAGAGACCGGTGTGCACCCCGTGTCACCTCCCGGGGACCCCCCGGCACTGCCCTGACCCCTCACACTTGCCAGGAGCCACCCACGGTTTCTTTCCAGCCTTTCCATGCAGGTTTAGTACTTGCACAGCAACATCACAAAAGCAGAATACCAGCAGGTGAGTGTTGAGGGGCACTGCAGACCCCACACCCCGCAGCACGGCCGGGTCCAGCCCCAGTGCCTGCAGAGAGGGGCTGGGACAGCCAAGGGCCAGCCTGGGCAGGGGCAGGAGTGTGCTGCCAGCTCCAGCACGGAGCACATCCACCTGCTCCTCACTGCTGTGAGGAACAGGAGCAGGAAGTGCTTTTTGAATCATTTCAAGTTTTCTCTGGAGCATTTAGGAGCACAGGTTGCAGGAGATCAGCAAGCTGTTCCCTGGACAGCGGCTCACACACAGGTGTTTCTGTTTAAACTCGCCGTTTATGTGCAAGAAGTTTCAAGACCCCCAAACCCCATCTCCAGCAGGCTCTGCCTGGGCAGGATTATGAGTAACGGGAACCAGCTGTTCTGGCTCGGAACATCTCACTGTGGAGCACCAAACCCAGCGCTTTTGTCTGTTTTCCCCAACAGCAAAGGACAATAACAAAGGGGTTTATAAATGTTTGAGTGTAAATACACTTGCCCAGCTTGTGTTTCATGTCACTGACCTTGCAGAGAGGCAAAGAACTCGTTACAGAGCACAGAGACACGAAACCTGGAATAACACCCGTGCAAACAACTTTCACAATGCCAGAGGACCTCCCCACATGTCTGGCTGGAGCAAGAGCTCCTTGACACAGGCAAAACCATCTCACTCTGAAGCTGACACATTCCCTGCCTTCTTTTTACTACAGTCACTCCTTGAGCTTCCAAGCAGTTCCAGAGCACGTGATGTGTGCTCATGGACTAAAGTCTGCACCAGGTAATTAAACACTGACCAAACAACCAAACCAAAGACATTCCAGAGAAATAAATGCCCAGAGACTCACCCAGGGTCCCAGCTGAAGGCTTTGGAGGAGCATCACGTTGCATTCAGAGAGTCTCTCCAGGACATAACTTCACCTTCCCCCAGGTATGGGCAGCCTCACCGCTCACCTCGTCAACCACCTGCCCACTGTGGGGCTCAGCCACTCCTGTCCCATGCTGGGGGCTCACACAGCTTCTGCCTCCCCCTCATCCTGCTCTGCCTCCTGGCTGGAATGCCCACACAGCTCCACCTGTGTTCGCTGGAGCACAGGAGTTGTGCTCTGCTCCAAGACCCACTTCTGTTATTATTTCATTCCACTGTTATTAATACCAGATTTGATTCCATTTGTTCCATTTTACAGCTTGTCTCCTGCAATTGCCTGGCTTTAGAAACAGTTTTATCTGAGCAGGTGAGGCAGATTATAAATAAATGTTGTACCACACTTTGTATTTTGAGCAAATTTGAGACTTTCCTGATTAGGTGCTTTCACTGGAGAACCTCGTTCTGTCAGATAATTGCAACCTCGGTTCTTTATCCTCCCCTTTTGTTCTCTTCCCCCCTTGGCAAAGCTGCAATCTTGCACGAGAACATCAGCAGACAAAACCCTTGAAAATAACTCTCCAGAAGAAATCTCATTTACTTTTTAATCTGGTTCGGAAATTTGCCAGTAAAATTTCCCCCGACAAGCAGAGCCACCTATTCCTGGTTATCATACTGGCCAGATCCTCCCTCCCAGTCCAGGCAGTGCAGTGGGGACACTGGAGCATGCAGAGAGAACAGAAATATTTTGATATATTATTTATTTGATATAATCTTCCTCCCAATAAAATCAGTGAGCAGAGGACAGTGATGACCTTGTCCGTTCCAGCTGCCACTGCTGAAAGGCCTCACGGATACAGAGTCTCATCCCACCCACTTCGGTAGGTTCTCTTTACTTATTTATCTATAGGCACACATGTCCACACATTTGTTTTTACCATTCCTGGGGATGACTCCTCTCGTTTCCTCCTGGACAAGGAGAGTTTCACTGCATTACTGACTTGGGAATCCTTTTGCCAGTGACAGCCACGGGACAGTGCTGCTCTCTGAGGCCATTATGGTTTTGTTTAATGGTGTGGCTAACGAGTGTCTACCAGAAGGGCCATGAATTTGTTCTGTGTGGCATCTTCAGGGGCAAAGCAGAGGGAAGGCCCACGAGTTCCAGCATAGAGAACGCCCTGGTTCCCAGTGACACCATCAGACTGGAGCTGGTGATGTCTGGAGTGATGTGGGCTCTGCTGTCACTCTGTACCCCAAAATAATCCTTGTTCTCCTCTCTTTCCTTCCAGCCTGGTGTAATCTGACTGCAGGGATCAGGGGGCTCCTGCTCGGTGTCCATCCTCTCCTGGCCACCCCTCTGGGCACTGCCAGCCGCTGTCCCTCAGCCTGGGGACGTCCCAGCCCTCAGCTCCTCTCCATCAGGCAGATTCCCCGGCCCAGCCTGGCGCAGGCGCTGAAGTTTCTGTAGAAAAGTTTCCGTCTCTCACTTTTCCTTCTTGGAACGATGCCTCCTGTGGGAAGTGTAAATACAGAAAGATGACAACGTGTGCATTAGCGCTCGTTAGAATGTCATCATTATATCCTGCAAAGTGTCTGCTGAAGGGATCCCTGAAGGACACTTAGAGATGGAGCAGCTGCTCCGGATTTGTTCCAGCTCACATCTCAAGGAAAATGACATTGAGATGAATACGGCATCGCGAGTGGCTTCGGAGCAGAGAAGGGGAAGAGAGGGGCAGAGCTCAGGGCCAGGACAGAGCTCAGGGCCAGGACAGAGCTCAGGGCCAGGACAGAGCTCTGCCAGCTCCCCACTGCCTGCCTCTGCCTTTCCAGCAGCGATGCTGAGCTGAGGGTCCCCACAGAACAGGGGTGGGATGGGGGGATGTGTGCCCACCACATCAGGCAGAGGATTCACCGCAGCAGGGGAAGTTTGGATTCTTTGGGGGGAAAACCCAAAACACTATCCAGATGTCTAGAAGATAACATACACCTGACCAAACCCTCAAGTGTATTTTAAGCTGGATTGTCATCTGCTGGAATCAAAACAACCTCGCTTATTCCTTCAGAGGAGTGGGGAGTTTGTACAACAAAAGCTTCACTGGCACCAGACCCAGGATGGCTCAGCCTGCCTTTGATGGCCTGATGCCAGGGGAGAGGGGACACGGGACTGTGGTGTCTGTGTGACAGCCTCCCCCTCTCCTGGCTGCCTTCAGAGAGGCAGTCTTGAAGTCGAAATGCAAACAATCCCAAGGGGACTCCCTGCAGGAGTGAGAAAGGTTAAGAACAGTGATTGACCACAAGAATATCCAGACTCTTACACTGCTGGGAGCCCTCACACACTTTCCCTGTATCTCTGCCCAGCAAATAAAGAAAAAAGGCATTGTCTTCAATTCCCTTGTCTCCTGGGAGCTCCCATCATGTCAAGTAACAAAGCCACAGACAGAGTTTCTTCACTTGACAGCAGCAGACATCTCCTTCCCTGGGAGCAGGGTAGGGTTGTGGGGGACCCCTCCTGTGCAGGGGGCACAGAGACCTCTCCCCACCAGACAGGGGAGCTGGCAGACACCAGGTCACGTTCCCTGTTTGCATTCTAGTTTGTAGGTCCCAGCCCAATTAATATTTTTTTAATCTCATCTGCCAAAAAATCAGCCTGCCTTGAACATGTCCTTGCTCTTCCTGGTGTCATCAGCTGCTGAGGAGCTGCCCATCAGCGAGCTGGGTGTGCTTTGGGACAGGGGCACATCTCCTGAAGGCACCTCCCTGGGCGATGTGGGGCTCTTTGTGCCCTGCTATCCTTGCCTGGTGTCTGCAGTGAGAGGCAGGACAGGGGACACGGGGCTGGGACAGGTAAAACACCTTGGAATAGGATGTGGAAGGCTTTGTTTCACCTTCTGCTGGGAAAGAGTCTCCCTGAAATGGAAAGGAATGGGCTGAGAGTGGAGTACCAGTGCCACAGGTGGCATTTGCTGGGGCAGAGGGAGGGACAACAAGGGCTGCCAGGAGCTGGAACAGAGATGGTGCCAAGCAGCTGCTGCAGTGATGAATTTACTGTGAAATTGTGTCACTTTGGGAGGAGGAAATTAGCCAGAGCCAGCTGAAAATTTTTTGGAAAACCAGAAAATTTCTGTTTTATCAGTTCAGAACCTTTGGAGAAGTGAAGGAGTGTGGAGTGACTCATGTGAGTGCTGGCACAGGTGCCCCAGGGTTGTGTACTGTGACAGCTGCAGGTGACCTGCTCTGCATGGGGCACACCAGAGCATTGCTGGCTCTCGGGGAAGGAGGGCTCACCCTCCCTGAGACCTGCTGGAAGTTCCACAGAGCTCCATTTCTCAGGGTGACAGACTGCTCCTTCAAACCTGGGTGTGGGTAACCCTCTTCATTGCTAAATCAGCCATCTTCACATTTCACACATACAGAAGCAGATGTACTTTATATTACATATGGTATTATATATTGTAGAATGTATATTTGTGTACTCTGAGCTGGGAGTCAGGTGCTTCACAATCACTGTGAAAGAAGTTCTCCTTCCAACAGGCGCTTCCAGCCATCAAAACATTGAGTTTCCCAGCTGACATCCAGCATTTAACAAATTTCAAGTGAAAAATCTATCTCAGAGTGAAACATTGCCACGCCACAGCCCAGCAGGGCTGGAACATTTCAATCCTGCTGCTGCATCTCTTCCTCCTCCTCTGCCATGTTCTGCCTGGAGGGGAGATGGCCGAGGCATTGAGGGCTGCAGGAGGTGCCAGCCCAGCTCTGAGCTGCCTGCTGAAGCCACCCTGCTGTCCCCAAGGGTGGGGTGTCCCCACTGGGGGAGCGAGGGCCAGGGCAGTGCAGCTCCCAGTACAGCTCTGTGAAGATGCAAGAAAATGTGCAGATGGCTGTTTTGTTGGAAACAAGCCTCGTTTGGGGTTTTTGTAATGATTAGGAACTAGTTTAAGCTAAAAGAACTGGAATAAGAACAGATGAAAGGCACAATCTGCCGAGCTTTATGGCATCCCCGAGCTGGGTGCCGAGCACGCCCACGGTGACTTACAGCACAGCTGACAAACAGCAACTTGTTAAGCTGCGGTGGCTGGATGATACATCTGAGACTTAAAAGCACAAACAGAGATTCATACCAGCCCACCTGAACCCAACACAATTCCCCATATAGCCAAGGCCTCCTCTCCCATCCTCCCTGCCTGTATATAATGCTGACAGAGCGGCTCCCTCTCCACCAAAAACCTCTCCAGCATCAAACCCAGTGATTTTTATCCTGATTTTTTAAAGCATATGCCTGACTCGGCACCTGCAGCCTCCTCTCTATGCAGCAGAATTGCCACCTCCCCAAATAGCCGTAATTTCTTTTTAGTTCAATTATTTCTGCCCCATATTGTTTGCAACAGCTGAAGCCAATGGTGCTGTTCACACACGAAGTACTCTGTCTTTGCTCCATGAAATACTAACCCTACAATGCTCTGAAGTCACAGAGTCATAACCCATTAATATCTTTCTCCATGTTGCCTATGGAAGATGGCAGAATATTTCTCTTTTTAAACAAATGCGTGGATTCCAATGAAGCTGGGGCTCCAGCAACTTTTTGCATTAAATCTGTGTTTACCTGTGTCAATACACTTGGCTTTATTGCTTTGTTCTGGTGTTTTTGCAGAAAAATATTTTCTTCTGCATTTTTCCAAGGCACTGCAATGGCCAGGCTGAAGACCAAGAACTCCAGGCTTAATTTCCCATTCCCAAAGTGTTTGAGAGGAGCTAGAATGGGGTCATTTCTGGGGGAGTCCTGCTCCCCACACCCCCATTACACTATTTTTTGGGACATCTATTCTGGAGCTCAATAAATTCACACTTGCACCTCCTTTTCTTAGTAAAGAAAAGACATTTTTTTAATGCTTTCTGGAAAATTTGCATATTCCTCCTCCACTCCTTCCATGCTTAAGTTCCCGAAATACAATAAATATTTCACTTTCAAATCTAGATTCATTAAAGGATGCCCAGGAGGAAGAAATAATAAGATATCACTTTACAGCCCAAATAAAGCACTGAAAGACACAGCCTATAATGTATATTTCAGGCTTTAGGTTGAGATAACTCAGACATCGCTCCTGGTTAAGAAACACGGATGGTGCTGTGTCAGCACCTTGGCTGAAAAAGCATCTTCCTGTAATATTTTGTGCCTTTTGGGAGCGTCTCCCCACGAGCCTGTGCTGCTCGAGCGGGAGATGAGGCAGGGCAGAGCAGCATCCCTTCTGCTGGGGGAGAGCCAGGATGTTCCCAGCCTCGTCCCTCCGTCCTGCCCCATGCCAGGAACCCGGACCTTCGCATTAGCCCCTCTTGGCTGCGAGCAGCAGAGCCCCCGCCGTCCGCAGGGCTTTTCCAGGAGCGGCCGGAGCG
>NC_031792.1:416215-454602 GCF_001522545.3 Parus major
GGAGCCCCGGTGTCGGTGTCCGCAGCCAGCCCCGGCCCCGCTGCCGGAGCCAGCCGTGTCCCCCCGGGGCTGACACGCTCACAGCAGCCCCGCAGCTTTGCGAGGCACAAAAGAGCAGCGTGGGGCGGCGAGGGACAGCGGAGATCGCAGGGATGCGCTGCGAGGGAAACACCGACAGCGTTAGTGGGGTTTGCTCGCTGTGATTGTTACTCTCCCACGTATACTCCCGGCTAATCCAGTAATCTCTTATTTATGTGCAGCCTAATTAAGGCTGTGAGTAGCTTGATCTTTGTTTACTTAAGTGCACAGCAGAAGATTGCCAAGGCGAAATGAAATCAGCCGCAGGCAGGCAGGGCTGCGCTCGGGATGGCCCGGAACGGCAGCGCCTCTCTCACGGCATCACAGAGCCGGCTGCACCGCACGCCCCGCCGCTAATTCAACCTTATCTAATAAAGATTCAGATAAACCAGACCGAACCAAGCCCAGCGAAGGCTGAAGGCAGCTAATGGGATGTGATTAGTGCTTGTCAGCCTCCGCTGGTGCTGCTACCCGCAGGACCTCACGTCCCCAGCCTCGCCTGTGCTCCTGCGTCCGGGGGGACACGAACGTGGTTTTAAATCTCATCCCTATAAAATAAACCCATAACTGGGCCGATCCCCTGCTGGAATCACGACACAGACACCCAGGATGTGCTCTCGGAGAGCCCCTGTTCTCCCTCCCAGCACTCCCCAGCCGTGCTGGCCCCAGGGCGCACCAGGGCTCCAGGGAGCGGCTCCGGCTCTCCTCCCTCACCCCACTGGGCTGAGGTTCCAGCGCCTGGAACCCGAATTCCGAGGGTTGCTGCAGGAGACTCGGTGGGACGATCCACATGAGTAACTGTGCACCAACAGGAACGGCGGGGCTGCAAGCTGGCTCTCGTGATTTACACCGACACCAGGGAAATGAATGAAGTACCCACTCGTGTCGGTTCCCATTTACTCAGCTACTCTGTCTTAAAGGGGAACGTGGATAATGCCACCTCTTTGGAGCGTCACAGATGAAATATGCTCACAGCATTGCATACATTATGATTTTTACACTTACCACAGTGGGAGCTTCTTCTCCCATCAACTCCCGGAGCAGATCCCACAAGCTGAGCCAGCTAACGAGACTATTACATTCGCAATGTGCACTGCCACCCTACATCTTCCAAGCGCTCTCCAAATGGATCTGTTTGGACCCATTTTAAATATAAATATTGCTGGGTTCTGTGCTAAATGTGTACGCAATGCGTTTTATGAAACCTTTAACAAATTCTGTGCAGAAGAATATGTTTTCCCATATGGGCTGCTTAAAGAAAGGCAGATGTGAGGCAATCCAAATCCCTCATATGCTTCTCCTCCTTCTCCCTTTCCTTTTGGCAAACTAAGTCAGGCAAAGACAAATATTGTATCAAAGAGTTATGGAAATAAACATGAATGTAGCTCAAGGGCACAAGTAAGTTTCTGGAATATTTTCTCTGTGCAATTAATAGGTAACATTGCGGGGGGAGCACGAGTACCCAAAATATGCCCGAGGAAGCTAATTTTATTGTGCAGACGGTACTCTGGGATCCACAGAGTGAGCTGCGTTAAGCAACATTAGTCAGGATACTCGTAATAGGCTGCAGAGAAAGAGGAGGAAATGTGTCACAAGCCGAGGGAGAGCAGGTGACACCGAGCTGCAGGGAGGGGGCTGAGCTGGGACACGGGGACAGGACCTGCTGCACGCCAGAGGGCAAAAGGTGGGAGCCACATCAGGGACTCGGGTGTGAGGGGCTGGTCAGTCCCCTGGAGCAGGCTTCAGAAGCAGGCACTGCCTGTCCTGGAACCCGTGCTGGGGAGGGATGCCCTGGGACTGCTGCCAGCCTTGCCATGAATTCTGCAGACACAGGAGCTCCGTGGCTGGTGAAGCGTGTGCCGTGTTGGAACTGCTCATCCTGTGCCCAGGGCCATGGAAAAACTGATGGCAGAGTGCACCCCCAGATAAATCAGTGCTGTTCTGTGCTCTGTCTGTGGTCATGCCCTGGCACCCTGTCCCCACGGGATGGGCACACAGGGTTCTGCAGCTGAACCTGCTGCTGGGAAAAACAGGAGGCCAAACACCAGCACCAAGCTGTATCTCACTACAAACCCCATTTCTTACAAGAAGAAAAAGAAATAAATATCTAGTTCTTCTGCCAGGTTCCTCAGTTCATTAAATAACCTGCAAACATTAAACCAGATGTTGTGTTTTATCGCTTGACTCAGATCATTATGACTTTATTTCTGACGGGCCTGGAATAAATGAAATGCAGTTATAAAGGTTATTTAACTATTAAAACAACTATTAATTAAAGTTTGCCAAGTCCTGGGGGCCCTGAGGACAAGAGGCAGCTAGGTAAATGTCAGTTATTATTTAATAAGTCCTTGTTGTTGAAATACGTGGCACGTGAGCTGCATCCCCAGCAGGAGCTGGGAACTTGCAGATCCCTGCTATAAATATTTTGCCCGGTGTTTGCAAGGCAGAGGAAAGGTGGGAGGTGATTTAGTGCCAGGGTCGATACTGCCGGGGACTGAAGGCTCAGTGAGCAGAGGAAAAGGAGCTGCAGGGTGGGAGCCCAGCAGAACTCAGCTCCCTGAGGGGCTCAGGGGAGTGGGAGACAGGGAGAGGCTCTCAGGGGCCTTGCTCCTGTCCTGGGATGACCGGTGACACAGCTGGCACTGAGGATTGGCACATGGGTGACACAGGACACAGGTGACATGGGTGACACAGGTGACACAGAGGATTTGCACACAGGTGTCTGTGCTTTGGGCTGCCCTCCCCTCACTGCTCCTGCCCTCTCCAGCCTGGGAACGCTGTGGATCGGGGCTCTCTTGTGTTTTCTGCCTAAAAAGCAATGGCCCTGGGCTGGAGCCCTGGGAGGAAGGAAGGTGGCAATAAATTGTACAACAGCAACATCTCTGAGCTCATCCAGGATTTCCTGAAACTGCTCTAATGCCACTAATTAACAGAAATAATGCTGAATAAGCTTCCAACGCATCAGAGCTCGAGGAGTAAAGGACTCCACTGAACTGGAACCTAAGGGAAAGAAATATGGAGCTGCTTTTGCACATTATGCTGTAATTAGGGCTTGCTGCAGCTTTGTCCCTGTTCCCTCTGTGACAAAGCACACCCCATGTCCCATGGGTGACATGTACCGAGAGGAACAGCCACCTCACAAGTCCCTGCTTTGTACACGTGAACAAAAATAAAACAATAGTTTGATTCTTTTAAGCATGAGAGAGGGGAAGAAGGGAGAGAGAAATGAATATGGAACAGAGAGCTTGAGCATTAAATCGGGATGAAATGCTGCCAATGTTCTTTTAAAGACAAACCAAGAAAATGAAGGGGCTACACTCAGCTGCCACTGTGACAACGATCGCTCATCAAGTCAAAGTTTCACTCTAATCACTTCAGTTGTTAAGGGGAAAAAACTGGAGCAGTGCTGGGCTTGGAGAATTACAACTCCTTGCCACCCCAGGATGCCATCAGCAGGGCTGAGCCCTTGGCTTGTGAGGAGCCTGCTTGGGGGCCAGACCACCCCAGATTTCTCGTGAGATCTTTGCTAAGTGCTTTGGGATCCCCAATAACTTACTGCAGGGAGTTTCATCTCATTCAGGAAAACATTGCTATAATTTTTATTCCTCCTTTATCTTCTCTGAGGTGTCTCAGAACTAAACACTCATGCTCAGGTAAGCATTAAAACCTCCTATTTCCAGATTTTCCCTGTTGTACACCTTGGAGGGAACTGTATTTTTTGACTTCTGGGATATGGGTGCAGGGTTTCCTCTGTGTATCAGCTTTCTGAGCTGACAGGGCTAATCAGGGCACAGACATTCTCACCAACACCTCAGGTAATTGCAGTCTCTGTTCATCATTTTGTGTTGGGCAAAGCAAACATCATCTCCAAGCCAGGCACTCTCCCATCAGCTACTGGTAGATGTCCTTACAATTTCTCCAGCTTCTTTAAACTTGCCTACTTGACACAGCTGTGTGTCATCGCAAATTCTGTTCCTTCACAGCTTATTGCTTCTCTAGATCATTAATGACTGCATGGCACAGTCCTGGAGCAGAGCAAATCCCAGGGGCTCGCTCCCCTTCATCATCTCCAGCCACAATTTATCTGCTATTCTCTTTGATGCCACGGCCAGCGAAGCAGTGATGAGAGCTGTGTCCCCACAGAGCCCTTCCTCCAGAAACAATGGGAGAGCCATGGTCCCACGCAGCCCTGCAGGGAGGGCAGCAGCTCTTGGAGAGCTTGGCAGAGAGGCAGGGCTTGGAACACAAGAAATGACATCAGCTGGAGCCCTGCTTACCAGGGCAGCAGGAGCAGGACTCCGTGGGAAGCCACAGGCTGGAACCCAGTGGGGAAGGAGCCCTCTCGTCCCTTCAGCAAAGGGACTTTCAAGGTTTTCCTCAAAAATCCATTCTTAGAAATTCCCTATAAATGCAACTTTGCCAATTTAGTCTTTAGCTAGAGGGAGAATATTTTTGGTGAGAACAGAATTGGCAGGTAGGGAGGAGAAGAAAATAAAAGTCCTTTCACACTTCTGTTTTTGTCTTGTCCAAACAACAGCCAGCAACACGGCACAGTGATGTATTTTATCTAAACCTTATTTTCTGTCAGGAGTAACCTCCCGAGTCTCTTGCTGCAGTTCAGATTGCTGACCTGCTGTGAGCGTGGTGATGTGACAGCGCTGGAGGATTTGGTCTGAAACACTGGATGTCCCCTCTGCCAGTGTGCTGTCCCCCTGTTGCTGTCACAGGTCGGTGTCAGGACTGTGTCTGCTCCAGAGATTCAATCCGGAGCTGAAAGTCACCGGAGGAAGAAGTAATTAATGCAAATCCCCAGGGCTGGATCAATGCAGATATGGAGGCTTTATAGTCTCCCTGTAAGGTAAAAGCTCTTACTGGTTGCTTATTTCAAGAGTTTATGCCACACAAAAGATCTGGAGATGCTATAAATACCTCCCAAGGTGCTGAAAAACGTGTGATGCCACCAGTGCTGTGCAGAACCATCCCCAACAGGAGTTCAGACCTGCGTGGCCTCTGCATGGGGACTGGGACGGGGTTCACTCGTTCATTTTGGTCTGGATAAACAATAACAACCAGCTGGGTTTGTTCAGGGCCTCCTGCTCTGTCACTGTCTGTTAGAGCCTTTCTACAGGCGCTGGGCAACCAGGACTGCTGAGATGGGTGGGGTAAAGGAAGCTTTCAAGTACCAGATGGTTTTTGTTTCCCAAGAGTCTGTCTGCTTTTCCCCATAATTTCATTCAGGGGACAATTTTAGCTTTTCCTCCATGTTCCTAAGTTTTCCCATACTTCCTTTCCAAGCCGGTAACAGCTACAGCAACACAGCTGCTGCTGCTGCCCCAGAAGGAATGTGGACAGCTCTGACTCGGCCATCGTGTGGGTCAGGGTCCCTCCTCCACTGCAGGCCTCCTTCTGCAGGGATGAAGGAGGAGATGAAGGCAGGAGCTGGGATGTGCACGACTGCTGCTGGGCAGTGGGGCTGCAGAAGAGAAGCAGCTCCCACATCAAGGGTCCCCTTGTGGGATGGGGTGGGAGGTTGTGGTGTTCTCTGTGGGATCAGCGCTTCACCATCTGCTCCAGAGCAGGCTGTGCACCCTGAAACCCTGCCAGCTGCCCCCTGTGTCAGAGTCAAGTGCAGTTAGTCAATCCAACCCAGCTGGGGCTGGTCAAGCTCTCCCCAGAGGTGCACAACGGCGTTAGCGATGTTTTCACAGGATTTAAACTTCCAGTACAATAGCCAGAAATAAAGCCAGCTTCCTACGTGCGTTACCGCTACCTTTTCTGCATACAATTGAATAAATTAGCCTTTGTTAGGAAACATTAATCCTCTTTGCTAAATGGAATAATTCCCACCTCGCATGCAGCGGAAGGTTGGAGTGCCCTCAGAGCAGACCTGGGGCATCCTCTCAAGCAGTGTGATGACAGATGGGGCAGGGGAGCTCCTGTGCCCTGTGGGGAGAGCCAGAAACTCACTGGAGGGTGAGAAGTTCCCTGGGGCGTCCTCAGCTGGGGCAATCTACATGTATTTTATTTATTATGTATAGATATACAATGAATATATATTCCTGTCTAGAGAGAAGGTTGCCCACATCTCCCTTGGCGCGGCATTGGCAGGTTTCCTCTGCCCTCACACACACAAACACCAGGGTCTGATGCTGGCACCAGGAGGGATCCATTAGGAGGAAACTCCACAAATCTCAGTGTGATGCTACAGCTCCTGACAAAATGAAGGCAAGTATCTGGTTCAGATCTGCACTTAAAACAATCCAGAGGGCCATTAGTATTCATCCCGCGTGATCCAGATGGAGTAATAGCAGCTGTATGAATAAAATTAAAATTGGAAAGCTGAGGCTGCCTCACGCTCAGGAAGAGGCAGAGGATTGGAGCTGGCAATGGCAACACTTCAGCAAGAGCTGGGCCCTCTGTCCATTGTGTGAGCAGCCCCTGATGCTGGGAGCATCCCTCTGCTCAGCACTGCTCTGCTCTGTGCTGGCTGTGCCAGGTGCCCAGAGGGCTCCAGGACACGAGGGCCAGGAGCACGTTCAGAGGAAGACACTTGCCTTGGCCTGCACCTCCTGGCAGGGCTGGGGAACACTGCTGAGCCTCCCCTGCAGCAGGGCAGAGGGAGGGGGGCAGAGGGGAGCAGGGAACCCCACAGCCAGGGGGGAGCACACAGCAGGCACAGGAATCCTCCTCGAGCAGCAGGTAGGTGAAATCCATACTGCTTTTAACCAGGCTGCAAGTTTCAGACTGTAGTTCATTAACTCAAAGAGATAGAATTGATGTCCCTCCCCTTCCCATCGATGCAGCCAAAGGGTCTCTCCACGTCTCCCAGTGCTGCCATTGGATTCCGATAGCCCCGGCTGCAGAACCCGATCGTTTCTTCCTCCAGGGACCCTTTGGAGATGCCTGGAACAAACCCACCCAAAGCCCACCGGCCCCAGGGCGCCGCTGCCTCTGCCTGCCTGTCTGCCCAGGAAATGAGCTTGGAGGAAAATGCTGTGAGGAGCCTCTGCTTGGCTTTCAGAGAGACCGTGGCTGTCTGAGTCAAAGCTCCGATTTTTGCCAAGAGTCCCTAAGCACTATTATTCATGGTTGCTTATGAAACCCCTCATTAGCTGAAGAAGCTAATTGTTGTTGTTGAAAAAACGAGCAGTGAATCTCCAGGTCTGGCGTTCTGCCACCCCAGGAACCTGGGTTTGTTTACAGTGAGGCTTGGTGTCCTTCTCTGCTGCAGTCAGGAGAACATTCCCCAACAACCCCCGCCTTTCCCCCCCACACTACCCTCCGTCTTTCCTTTTTCCCTGCCCAGATTTGATACACAGAGACATTCAGGGGCACTAGGGGATGCCAGCCAGTACTTTGTGACTGATTTCAGATAAATTCTGGAGAACAGCAAAGTGACCTCTAAAGTGCCCATAGTGGGGAAAACATCCTGCATGAGAGCATCAGTGCAAGGACTCGGGATGGAGCTCCTCCACCTGCCTCTGCCCACCTGCAGGAGGAGGCACCACTCCGGGGTCAGCAGCAGCACCAGCAGGTCACAAATCACCCCTCCCATCCAGCTGCTGGGAGCAGTGAGGCTTCAGCCGGCAGGAAATTGTTTTGTGGGTATTGTTTTGCTAACAATAGCGGTTTCTGCTTCTGAGAACGCTGTTTTGCTTAATACCTGCTTTCTGCAGAGTGGCAACGTGATGGAGTAATAGCCCTGGCACAGCTATGAGGGGTCTGGCTGGTGACAAGAGAACAGACAGCTGTATCCATCAGGAAAGAAAGAAAACAAGTGTAAAGGAAATAAGTGCTCCACGTAGGAATCCCCCGACAACATAAGGTTTTAATCTTCAGGATTAAATGGTGTTTTGATCCCTTACTGCACAATAAATGTATTTGCAGGGGGAAATGTGCCAATTTTCTTCTCTGCAAAGAGGAAAGAGAGCTGGACCTAAGCAGTGCTCTGCTTACAGGAAATAAAATGCAGGTTTGTTTTGAAAAGTTATCTGATAGAGGTGAAATGACACCCAAATCCCACAGTGTGGCACAGAGCACAACTGGCTGGAGCACCTGTCCCAGTTACCTGTCCTGCACCTGCTTTCTGGGGACACTGGAGATCACTCAGTGGCTGCACAAACACCAAAAAATTAACTGCAGATAAGAAAGTGGGAAACCGAGTCCCAGATGATAGAGGGGCTGATCCTGCCCATGGGACAGAGCCCCCAGCCAGTGCTGCCAACCCCGTCATGTCAACAGCTCTTGGCCCTCTGAGCTGAACCCTAAAGCCACCCCGTGACCCCAGATGTGTAATTATTGCTCCACATTTCCCTGGGATTGTTTGCCCTGCACAGAGAAGGCCGTCACACGCCGGGCACCGAGCGTTTATGCAGATGAATTATTCAGGTTGTGTGGAGCCAGGCATCATTATCCCCATGTGAGATAAAGGAGCGGGTGCACATCTACATGGATGCAGATATAACACCGGCTTTAAAAAGAATTACAATTCTTTGTATTCTCCTCCCAAACAAAACCCCCAAGATGCAGTGCTCTGTTTTTTCCTCCTTTGAAAGAAAAGCCATGAATGCCAAGTCCTGCCAAGCTCCTAATGAGAGGCCGCCGTGCCCCACATCCCTGCCCAGCAGCCACTAACCCTGCTGCACCCCGGCTGCAACCCGAAATATGCCAAGTGTGACCCACTGCACAGAAGTGCAGGCCAGCAGAAGTTGTGGAGGAGCTGCAGAGGATTCCCAGCTGTTTCTGGCTCTGTCTCTGAGCTCTACATCCATGTGTCACCTCTGTCCACGCTCAGGAGCGGCCGGTGAGCAGCAGCTCGTGTGCATGGGTGACCGACCATGAGCACCAGGAGCAGCCACAGGGCTGACAGAGCTCCCAGCATCACTGCAGCCCTCTGCAAGCCTCAAAGCAGCCAGAACACCCGAGGAGGTGTCTCTGCCGTGTGGGCCAGCACGGCACAGCAGCTGCCCAGAGCCCCCCGGGACAGAGTGCAGGGAGAGCACAGCACCCCGTGTCACCCCACTGCAGCCAGGATCTCCTGCCAGGGGGGTGAAGCTTCTCTGCAAAAGGAAAAGAAAACAAAAACCCCTCTGAAGTGTGTGATAAACATGAGTGTAAAAGAAATCACTTGTTTTAAAAACTGGTAAAGAAATCCTTCAGTGCTGTCCTTGCCCGCTCTCGGCAGGGGTGATGGAGGGGGCTGGTACTCCTATTGATCTGACCCACAGCACCCCGAGCGCAGCTCGTTACCAAAACACAAAAACAATGTTCAGCAACACAACATCTTGTTAACTCGGGAAGCTGGGGGAGCCCTGCCGCTTCCCAGCCATCATTCCAGCGTCGCCTGCCTCAACAGAACCCAATGGCACCGCTCTTAATGGGGCTATTAATATCTGCCACCTTCCACCAAGGTGAAATAATGTGCTTGCTTTCATCCATAGATTAGACTAAAGCTGTGGGGAATTGCCTGAGTCCCCCTGCCCTGCTTTGTGCCCCGATGCTGTGCAGAGGAGCAGCACTGCTGACACCGTGGTCATTGGGATGGCCGAGGGCAGCTCCCCATCACAAAACACTTGGCAAAAATCTCCATTTCTGCTCTAAAACAAATGCACTCAGTGATTTCTTGTAGTTACAATTTTAGACCTAAACATAACTAAAAGCCAGAGAGAGGAGAGTATGCTGAGACTGCTCAACTGCAGGCAAGAAAAATCCCAGTCCCCACGTATTAATTTAAAGTTTGAGGTTTTTATGGGGATGCTGCTGAGACAGACAAAGCTATGAGTAAATATGTCAAAATAATCTATCAAGTGGAAAGCTGGTCCCTGAGCTGTTAATGCAAGAGGTAAATTACACAAAGATTATCACTAGATTTCCAGGATGCCTTCCAAAAAAAGAAAAGGATAGAGGGAAAGGACAAGATTTGGGTATCTTTCCTAAGGCTTAGACTGTTCCAAGCCTTTTCCTGCTTTCAGAGACTGTCTTTACATTTTGAGGTCCCCAAGCACATGGAGCCCTGCTGTGCTGGGGCTCCTGACCAGACCCACTCCCTTTCTGTTCCCCTTCCCCTCCCTGGACATCCCCAAGCATCTCAGCCACGCCAGCCCTGGCTCTGGTGGGAAGGATGCTTCCAAGCCCCAGTGTCACACAGAGCTGGAAAGACTGGATAAAATAAAATCTGCCCAGCCTTCCAGAGGGCTCCGAGTTGCTTGCTGGTAGAAGGGCTAAATGAATCCATTTAATAAAGAAAAACCCTGCCTTCAGAATAAAACAAGATCCAAGATCTCTCTGAGCAGTGTTTCCCTCGAGGCTTACCAGCGCTGCGTTTTCCATCTCAAAAATAATGTCCTGTAAAAGACTGATTAGTCAGCTGATAATTGAGTTCTTAAATGTCAAAAACAGTATGGTATGAATATTCAGCAGATCATGCCATGAAACTTACCTGTTCCATCAACAATGACTAACAGTTTCTATCCCCATTGTTCTTTTCCAGATATTATGTTAATTTGACTTTTCTGAGGTGATGAACACTCCCTTAAAACACAGTCTTGCAGGTTAATGTGTAATGGGCTGCTAAAAAGAAAACAGTTTGGAAGCCGTGCCTGACTTCCATCCCTGTGCATTAGCTCCAGCTCTCAGTTCAGGGAGAGGGACAATTGAATCACAACTGCTCGAAGCACACAGAGTTAATATTTTGTCTTCTGAGAAGAAGAAAGCCTGGTATGTAGATTGAAAAAACAAAGTCATATTTTTGTGCTGCTTGAGGTTAAACGCAGCCCAAGGGCCAAGGTCACAACGAATTTCAGACATCATTTAATTTAACAGGGGAAAACACAGGCTGTGTTTCATTCAGGGCTGTATCTCTGGTTTTACCTGGAAACAGGGTGATATTGGATAGAACTCCATTCCCCACCACCCTTGGGGCCCGGCCACCCAGCCAGGTTTCTACTCAGCCAACAGTACAACCATCCAAGCCAGGAACAGCCAATTTCTGCAGGAGAATCCTGTGGGAAATGGTATCAAAGGCTTTGCTACGCCCTGGGCTGTCGCTGACAGGAGCCAGCACCCAGAACAGCCACAGCAGCACGTTTAAGGGCTGAAGGATTGCATCTCTGCATCTTCCTAAGCGTGTGTTTAATTAACGCCTCGCCCTAACCGGGAGCTGCTCTCAGTTACCCAAACCCGGATTTATGGGCGCAATGTGGAGCGGTTAGCAAAGACATTTAAAACCAATCAACACCTCGGAGAGGCAGATCCAAGCAGCCCAGGCTGCGCTCATTATGCTGGAGAATACAAAAATAAAGCCATCAGGCTCACCAGACAAGTAGGTTATTTGTACTATTTTTTTTAGTGATTAGTTTCTTTAATAATGCCTTTTGCCTGCAGTGGGAAACACTCTCCATCGCGCTCTTGCACACCGTGCTGCTGATGGATGACGCTCCCGTGTGACCAACCAAACTCAATTTTCATGTTTCCTGATGCCACTGAGAAGAATGAAAAGGCAATTATCATTTTCCTCCAGCCTCAGATATTGCCAAGCAGGAAGGGGTGCAAGCTCCTTGGTTGAGGAACTTTACTCTTGACTTTGCTGAAGATTTTCAAACACATGAGCCAGCTTCAGAACCGTCAGCCTTTTAGGGGAAAAAAGCAAAATGGAACTTCTGGGCTTTTCCCCCCTCAGTCTCGCTGTCCCTTATATCAGACACTGGCTGAACCTCCCGTGCATGATGCACTCAGAACCTTTAGGAGAGAAGAATGTCCCACAGCTGAGGCACCTGCTTTGGGTGCTCTCCATCCCTCCCAGATCCCAGGCAGACCTCGGCCTTGGTCTGCAAGGCATCTGCCAGAGCTTAAGGGGACAGATCCACTGACTTCTCTGGGTACAGACTGATTGCAGGAGCCATTACTGCAAATGATATATCAAGGACCTTTTTGGAAGCTTGCTCTGGTGGGATGCAGAACCAGGGAGGGCACAAGGGAGGAATCTGCCTTTTAAACACCACTATTTTGTAAAAAGTCCATCTGTAGAAATGGCATAAAAAGGACCCTGTTAAAACAGCATCAATATTCCACCTGATAGAAGCCAGAGATTTGGGGAAATTTCTTTCAGTCTTTGAAGGTTTCCATCTCATACAAAACTCTGAGTATTGTTATGGACAATACCCTGTCACTCACATAGTTCCAGCATGTCTGGTGGGGGGGCTAGAAAAAGAGGGTTTTTTTTCTTCCCTGGCAGGGTGAGAGAAGGTGACCTCTCCCGCACGCGCCGAGTTAATCACCATCACGCCTCTCCTTTGCTGCCCAGGCCCGTATCCCTAATTGCACTAACCTACTTTTCATGAGTACAATGGGCGAGAGCTCCGAAGGATCAGAGCTCCTGTGGGGAGAAATTAACCTCCTTCCCTGCACGGGGGTACGATGGTTGTTTATTCCTCCCGGTGGCACCGTGGCTCTCAGCAGAGCAGCCGATGGAACAGGAGTAACACACGGGGCAGGGATGCACACACAGCAGCACACAACAGGTGTCCTGCCAGCTCAACAGCCTGCTCGGGACAGCTCCCAGCCCTCCTCCCTGAAACACACTGCAATTAACAAAGCCACTGGAAATTTAACCAGCAACACCACGGAAGTGTTTCTGACTCGGTCACCTGTGTAAGAACCCTGCAAAGAACCCCCAGATGAAACCCCTGGGGGGTTGTGAGTGGCCATCCCCGTTTGGAATGGGAGACGAGGGCATTTCTTGGCAGCATCTCTGCTCCTACTGAGCATCCGCTGGCAGGTGGGTGCAGGGGGAGCTGGGGGGACACAGACCCCGGCACAGAGGGGGCAGAAGGGCCTGGGGTGCTGGGAGCCCCTCAATCAGTGCAGCTGCCAGGTGAGCCCTGGCGCTCACAGCTCTGATCCCACCCGAGCTGATCCGCTCTCTGTGCCCGCTGTGGGCTCTGCCCCGCTCCTCTCTGCGCTCCCCGTCACCAGCTGGGGCTCGGGTGCTTCTTTCTGCCTGCCCGGGGTCTGCCAGCCGCCCTGCTCCTACTGCAGGAAGCAGAAAACTAGTTTAACATCTCATTTATTTCACAGAGGAGAAAGTAATTCCCTGCTGAATGATTGTCCTGAACCAACAATTCAGAAAGCAGGAATTTACAGCGCCTGCCGGAGCCAGGAGTGCATTACTGTAGTGCTGCTCCATGATGGAGCTGAAATATGTTTTTTTCCCTCCTGTTAGCCTGAAGAGAAAAGCCATTAAATATGATTAAGGTTAAGAGATTGCTAAAATTACAAACAGCCGCCATTCAATTATTTTGGACTATAAAATGCAACACAGATTGGAGTTATTTCTCCGAAATGTGTTTTTAGAAAATAACATAACACAACTAATGTGGTTTGATGTAGCAAATCAGGTTTCAGATACTCCTCGTAATGCAAAACTAAAAGGTTCATAATTTAGCTCAAAGTTCGTAACTTGAAGTCGTCAGGTGGCTGCTCTGTTAAAAAAGTGGGGGGCCAAAAAAAAAATCAATCCTGCCCCAATGAATACGCCGTGGAGTTGTCTAAAGCCAGAGAGTCAATCAGTTTTAGCACCCATTAAAGCAAAGACAGAAAAATGCAACAACTTGGCATAACAGTCACACATTTTTTATGGAGAATAAATCTCCCCAAGAGTTCCTGCAATTTCTAACGTGGCCTGAGGTGGGTGTGAGGGACGTGAGGGACTGGGAGACTCTGCTGGGGTGTGAGAGGACCCTCAGAGAGGCTGAGGGGGTGGCACAGAGCTTGTGGCAATGGGGAGCAGCCGGTCCCCTCCCTGCCTCTGGTTCACTGTGCCCCAAAGAAACTGCACGACAATGCATCTTCTGTCAGAGCAGGGAGCTGAAATAATTGGAAAGTTGGAAAAAAATGTGGATGGGGATACAGCAACAGCTAGAGACTGGTGTTATTATGGTTAATAAAATATGAGGAATTGCATTATTCTGCTGAAAGCAACACAAAGCTCACGGGGTCCCTGGGGGCTGGCTCCATCAGCGTGTGCTTGGAGGGCAGGGCAGGATCCAGGGCTGGGCACCCACACCGTGTTGGTGGCAGCCAAAAGAACGAGCCAGCAACATTCAAACCCAACAAATTCCTGTCCTGTGAGGGTTTGTCACCCCCTGGGTGCTGATTTGCCAGCACTTGTGTGATATTACCACAGTGATCAGCCCAACGCCCAAAGCCACACTCAGGACAAACATTTGCTTCCACCTGTCAGAGTTTATTCACAGGATCATTTTGTAGTGGGTTGAAAAGAGTTAATGTGTGAGAAATAGATCATTTGATGAGTAGCTGCATGATTAGGACCCAACAGATCAATAATTTCTTAGAAATGTATAAATAATTCATTCTGCTAATGTGCTTATAATAACCCCTCACGTACCCACTTGTGTCTCACAACTGCTTCTCGCCCCTTTGTCAGCCCCACATAAAGCAACATGGGGCAGAGAAAACAGCAGAGGAACTCCTGATGTAGCCAGGATTCAGCTGAGATTTCAGGTGGGCTTTCCAGCTGAAACCTTGTTAAAAATACTGGACCTCACCATCTCGCCCTTGTGAAGATGTTGGCAAAGAGCGGCTGATGGATTCCTCAGCTGGTCAGCAGATTCTTGCCACAAACCCAAACCTTTTCCACCTTCCTGGCAAGCACTGGGCTGGTCAGGACACTCTTTCATCACCTTTTCCACCTCTAGTCCCTCAAAAGAAGCCTTGTGGAAACACAGATGAGGAATTTCCAGCACTCCCATCCCCCGGGTGCCTGCCTGCCCTTCCAGCAGCCTGCACCCCCTGCCCTGTGGCCACTGGCCCAGCCCAGCACACAGACCTGCAGAGAATCTCTCTGACAGGTAATTAGCTGCAGAAAAAAGCAATGAAAAACAGAGCCTGAATTAATAACAAGGCACACACACATATTTGTCTGGAGATGCACAATGAATTACTTTAATTTACCAAAAGTGCCTGGTTTATCTGCGGATGGGAACAGATACATCTTCATTTCTGCTCATCTCTGGGAGCTGCAGCAGCAGCTGGGGAGCAAGACAAGGCTCCAGCCATTCCCACTCCCTCCCTGTGCCAGAAAGCACAGACAGACCCTGACACTCCGGCTGCACCCACAGTGACACTGAAGGTGACAGTCAGAAAGGACAGGGACAGAGGGATCCTGATAATTATTGCTGTTTTGAGGAGAAAAAGGAAAAGAAAGTGCCACTACTTCAAACTAACCCTGTGAACTTCCAGGGGAATGGGGTGTGGTGAGAAAGGGCAAAACCAGATTAAAATAAAAGCCCCAACCAGCCCTGGCACAGGAGCAGTGGAGGCAAAGCCAGGGCTGGGATGTTCCTGGGGCACAGGCAGGAACAAGGAGGGAGCGAAGGTGAGCTCTGCATTTTCCTTCAAGGCTCATTGCTTTGGAGTTTCAACCTTAAAGCTGAATTTCAATTACATGACCAGTAATATTCACTTAATGAAAAGTACCGTCCTCACCCTGTGAGCTGCAGTGGGAAGGAAGGAGAAGAAAAAGAAAGATTAAGCATCACTCCTGTGACACAGACACCTCACCTGCCTGTGTCCCAGCGCCTCCCTCACCCCCAGGATGATGATGATGATGATGATGATGATGATGTAGTGCAGGGGACACTTGTTCCAGGCAGACCTTCCTGAATCTCAGGGGGGTGATACAATTTGAGGAGCTGGGCATTCAGAGTGTAAAAGTGGCAAAATCCACCACCAGCATTGCTGTGCCGGTGGGAGGGATGGAGGGAGGGATGGATGCCTCCCGTCCCCTCCTGGGTACCCCTCCACTGGCAGGAGGGATGGGAATGGAGCAGCACATGGCCCAGCAGGGATTGCAGAGGGCTGCCTGGCACCATCCCAAGCAGGGCAGGCAGCAGCACAGCCTGCTCCAGCTCTCCTCCTTGTGCACACCCTGGGCCTCCCTGGTTACAGGGTAAAACATTACTTTAGGATTAGGCTTCTATCTGATTCCCATCAAAGGCTCTGGTCACCACCTATTTGCTTAACACCAGACCTTTCAGGCACCATCAAATTTAACAGGGCTTGACAGATTTGGGATTAAACACAAAAGCCAGACAAATCCGTACTTTCACAGGAGGCCCCAGTGGATGCAGAAGGACAGGCAGGATTAGGGGAAGAAAAAAGGGAAAAGGAAAGAGGAGAGAGACACAGAGTGTGGCTGGTGCTGCCCATTCCAGGAGCATTGCCCTGTGCCAGCAGCTCTCTCCTCCCCAGCCAGGATGCTGTTTGCCTTTTTTTCCCACTTTTCCCAGCTTCTTCCCTCTCTGGCTGGTGCAACAAACCAAAGGCACGAGCTGAGAGCTGATGAGCCTCAAGCAGAGCTCAGGCATTCCAGGGTACAAGGTCTCGTTTATAAACCACTCTTCTCCCTTAGCCAAACAGCAGCTCAAAAGCAGCAGGTCTGATTGAATTACGTGTTTAATATTTAACAAGGGGTCAGGTTAGATAATCAAAGTCTTTTTTTGTCTGAAAATTAGTCCTGAGGTCAGTACAGAACCTGCATAGCTTCTCCTCTGCAGCAAGGGGGGCTGTTTCTCCCTGTTGCAGTAACGATCATGAAGGCTTGGGCAGGGAGCTCAGGAGAATCCCAGGAAAGTTGAAGGTGTTTTTAAAATACCATTAGAAAAGAAACATAAAATACACTTTATCACCAAGTGAAACTTCCTTGGTGTCATGGAAACAAAATTTTGGAATTAACAGGTTTGCTTCTGTCAGAGCTTTTTGTCTCACCCTGCTTGTGGGAACGAGGAAATGAAGGATGGAGTTTGGTTTGGAAACTGCTGAAAATGGTCACCCAGGCCTGAGCCTCTTTTAAATTTTAAATTAAGAGACATAAAGGAACAGAGGATTTGTTCTGACAGAATGAAAGAAACTCCCCCTGGCTGCTTTGGCAGCATATGGTACCTCCAGCCCTGGCTGCCCACCCTGAACCCTGGGGCTGGCAGGAGAGCAGCCAGCACGGTTTTTCTGGGAATGGGAGCACTCCTGACACTCCCATTCCAGCAGGGACACTCTGCAGAGCTGCAACCCCAGCCCCACCACACCACAGCCCTCCCTGCCATCATTTATCTGCAGCTGTAGACAAACACGTCCATTCTGTGAGCAAATTGGAGCCAGGGCCAGTCACCTGTAGCAATTCCCAGTAATTAAATGAGAATTAATTGATTAACCAAGCGATGCACTTGCTTTATATATGGTGTTTTTATTAGCAAACCCTAGTTACTTAAGTAATTTCCAAGGCATATTTATTAGCGCTGCATAAATCTGAGTAAACAAGTCATTTTTAATTGTGGGAATAATTAAAAATGGCCACGTGTGTTTATTGAAGAGCACGCCCTGCCAGAGCTGTGTTTGAGGAGGCTTTGTCCCTCCAGCCTGGCACCCTGGGCTGTGTCACCTCCTGGTGTAGCCATCCCAGGCACCAGTAGCCCACTGCCCTGGGAAATCACCCCCTTCTCCACAGCACAATGCCCCTTGTCAGATTTATTTCCCACCAGGACACGCCCCAGTTGGTGCAAGGGCTGCTCCCCCGGTGTATCCCAGCCTGGCAGCAGCAGAGGAACGTTCTCCTCCATCCCCCAGTGCCCCCCACACTCCTCCTCACCTCCCCACCTTGCACAGAGACTCCAAAGGCCTTTTTTGGGGGGGTCTCATGATTAAAAAATTGGCTCTGCAATGCTTTATGCATGCATCTGTTATGCTAAAATAACCCTCCTTCCTAACCATGCCCACCTGCTGTCTTTTTCAATTTTAAGTATTTCTAAGTAGCAATCAAATCAGTATAATTTGTTCTTTATCTCAGAAAAACCATTGTGAAAGAAAAATGTGACCATTATGTTACATCAGGGAAAAATACCAGCCCTTTCTTTCCAGCCTTCTCTCTGTTCTATCAGATCTCAGTCGTCATTATACCCGTCAGATTTAATATTGCTCGAATGCTCCGAGCTTTCTTTAATCACTGCAACCTTTCTGCCATCCCCGAGCTCCCCCCTCCCCAAGGTTAAGGCTTTTTTCCTTTCTTTTTTAATTCAGACACATAAATAGTGGTATTAGGAATGCGTTAAGGGTTTCCAGGAGACGGCTGGCGGGCTGCTCCAGGGCTGGGGCTGCGGGACCCAGGGGCTGGGGGAGAGGCAGGGCCGCCGCCCCCGGGCTGCTCGGGGGGACCACAGCAACAGCCCTGGCAAATATTGATGCTCTGATCAATGCTGGGATTAGGGCTGGCTGTCGGAACACACCCAGGCCGCTGTAAAAACATTCAATGCCGCAGATTTCAATAAAGCCTGCGGATCAGAGGGCAATGGTAAATGATTATTTATAGACTCGCTGCAGAGGCAGGGCAGAGAGGGAGCCCATTACAATTTGGATCAATCCTTTCATGTGCCAAGGGCTGGCTGCGAGGCGTGGGGGACGGCTTTGGGAAGATCTCTCTTTGATTTAAAGGATGGGGCAGCAGAACCTTTCATCCATTTTCAATCACCTGATTTCTCGCAGGCTCAGTCCCCTTTCAGTTCACTGATTATTCAAACATCTTCCCAGATCCCCCACGTGGTCCTTGGCCACCCTGACCCCCCAAACACCTCTCCTGAGCCCAAGACTGGCCACACTGTGATGGAACTGAGCCCTGATCATCCTTTTTGTCCTTTGGATGAGACTTTAGAGGAGCCTCTCCGTGCACTGCAGGATGAACCTGCGGACACGACGGTGGCCCCTGCTCACACCTCAGCCTGTGTTGTCTCCACGGGCTCTTCCCGAGCCACAGGGAGCGTGTTGCTGCCAGCACAGATGTGCTGCTCACTGCATCCTGGCACAGGAGGACACTGAGGAACTGGAGAAACTCGTCCTTCAGCCCGCAGACCTCAGATCAGCTTTGGCAAGAACAGACGCTAAAAATAAATCCTGTCCTTTCCTTCCCTTTTGACTTCCCAAAAGCCAGGCTAAAAATAAGAGCTATTTGCAGGAAAATCCCCCACCACTGAGACTCCTTTTCCTCATCTCTCTCCCAGGACACAACACTATTGCTGTTAAGTGACCTGTGAGCACATCTTCAAGAGATGAGAAAAATGGCACACAAGGTTCAGAGCATTAAACAGGCACCCGGGGCTGGGGTCAAGCATTTCTGGTGATGAGTGAGCTCTCCCTGCCAGCTCCTCAGTCCACTGAGAGATCAGCACTGACCTGCTGACCACGTGCTCTGGACCGAGGGGCTGCAGGACCAGCCCTCCTGGCCAGCACCCCCAGCCTCCACCTCCTTGCTGCTTTCCCACCCCAGCACACCCTGCACATGTGCTCTCCAGCCAGCTCAGCTACACTTCACAGAGTCTAGTTTCCATAAATAAAAATTAAGCAAACACTTAACAAGCGTCATGCATATTAATACCCTCCAGGTGAAGGTTAGCATGAGCTGTGATTGTGGCAAATCCGCATTTGATTAGATTGACTTGAAAACAGGGGAGATAAACAACCCACAAAACCCTAAAAATTACTATAATTTATTCTTTTGACCTCTACGAGTTTCTCAGTTTTATACAGCTTCAGCATCCTTCCCTACTCAGGGCACTTCAAAGGAGCAGGTGGTGGCACATGAAAAGGGACTCCACTCCCCTGGCCTCCTGAATGGCTCCCCACATGTACACACAGTGACTCAGAGTGTTTGACTCAGCCAGCTTGTGAAAAGCTCCTCCTGGAAATGCGGGCCCTGTTACAGGCCCCTGTGCTGAGCTGGAGAGGGACACTGGGGCTGTGGGATGGGCAGGAGGGGTTAGGGATGGCAGAGCTGCCCCGGGGATGGCTGCATTTGCCTTCTCTCACCAGCTGCAGTGGGTTAGCTCTGAGCTGTGATGCTCCTGGGAAGCCCGGTGTCACCCCAGGACACCAGGGCATGAGGCTGGCTTGGGAAGCAGCATTTCCCCCCTGCCAGCCCCCAGATACAGCCTCTCCACACCTTTGCAATAACCTCCCTGCAGCCCAGGCAGCTCCTCCTGGGCCCAAGCACACATCTGGGGGTGTGCAGATGTTTTACAAGACCCCTCACGGGATGAAGGAAGGAGCTCCCTGAGTTTTTCCCAGCACAGCAGCCGCTGCTTTCCCCAGCCTCTAAGCCAAGCCATAAAGGACATTCCAGCTGCAGACAGAGCAACAACAGCTGCTTAACAAGCCCGGGTAAAGCCAACGTGGCAAGATCCAAAGTGCGGCTGAAGTTCCCCACGGGGCCCCTGCTCCAGAGCTGAGCAAAAGGCGCAGTTGCTGTGGAAGATGGGCCATTATTATTCATTCCTGTCCCGTCTGTGGTGACAGTGTTAATCACAGCAGTCTCTGGGAGAAGGATGCTAATGAAGATGTGATGCGGGCAGCGCCGTCCGCAGCCATTTCTCAATTCATTAGCATCCTGTCACTCCGCGGGGCGACCGCAGAGACCTGTGTTCCCACCTTTCACCAAAACATGACAGGATAATAAAGCAACACTATTTTTACTGGGGAAGAGCCAAGTACATTCCTTAAGCTCAGTGTTTGTTGTGGTGAGTCCCTAAAACTGGGAACAAAAAAGGAGCAAAAGCCCAGCCCCCAGCCCAAACTGCCCTGCAGCCCTGGTAAGGCACCCCAGGCAGCTCCAGAGCCACATTCCTCAGTTCAGGGTGCTGCTACACCCACGGCAAGGAGCAGGGAATTGCATGGAGTGAGCCCAAAAGCTGTGTGTGTGTCCCAAGGCAGGACAGGCCCTGGCAGCTGGGACAGCAGCTCCCCGATGCCCTTACAGCCACACAAAGCCTTCCCTGGGTGGCCAGGATGTGGAGAAGGGAACAGGCAGCAATGCACAACAGGGAAAACTCAAATCTCTGGATCTAAGGTCCAGACTGTGCTCCACCAACCGAGCAATTGTCAATATCCCCAAATATTTGTGCTCCACATCACAGCAGGTGAACAGCACCTCTTTGGTAGGGCTGATTTATTCCAGCAGCTCCACAGAACGAACATTTCTGTGCTGAAATCAGAGCGTGAAATCACACCACATCCTCAGGAAAGATGCAGTGTGCCATAACCAGCTTTAGGTTAGGAAACACAGTCCTTGGAGCCGTCTGATGGCTGCCTGAGGTAACGTGATAATAGATAAGGCAGGTTTCCATCGTGGCTGTGAGCATCCTGCTCTGCTCTGGGCAGGCTTCCATGCTGTTCCCATCACTCTGACATCCAAACTCAATGCCTCTGCCCTGCCCGTGTGTCACAGATCACCAGCAAACATTCAGATGAGCTGTGAAGCTCATGCAAATACTCACTAGATCTGGGGAGACACAGTTCCTGCTGGTCCTGTTCTCTTGACAGAGGCTTCATCATCCTATTGGGAATAACAGCAGCACAGTGCGAGCCAAGGATTGCAAACAGCTGGCACAAAGCCTTGGAGATTTTACCTTGTAGCCACCCCAAAACCACCTGCCTGGCTGTGCCCCATCTCCCTCGCTGCAGCAGAGACAAGGCACTCACACTCCTCGGGCAGGATCTCCTGGAGACCCCGAGGGGCTGCAGTGGTTGGGGCCATGACCCCATCCCCCTCGGGGCCCTGTGGAGGGCAGACCGAGCCTGCTGGAGTAGGAACATGGGCTGGTGGGACCTGAATGTCTGCAAGCTAGATCATTCCAGCTAGGAAAATGAAATTACACTTTGGAAGGTGGAACGATGTGCCTGTGTTTGAATGGCAGCATCTGCTTTTAGTGAGATGCTCATGAGCAGCGAGTTTGGCAGATGCTGGTGCGCCAAAGCAGCCAGGAGGTCCCTGGCCATGTCAGCCTCCTGAATCCAGGAGAAATCCCATTGCCTCCCTTCCTGTAACAGCAGAGCAGCAGGCAGTGCTCTGAGGCAGAGTGAGGCAAACACGTGTTGGCAGAGCCTGGGCAGCACCAGACACCTCTCACTTCTCTGATTGAATTTCACTCCTTTCCCCTGGATCCCTCCTGGCTTCCCTGGCAGCCTCAGCTGCAGCACAGCTCGGTCTGAGCTGTGAACACGCAGGAGCACATCCAGCCACTGCTGCCCAAACCCTCCCCAGGGCTGCCAGCTCACCACAGCCATCGCTGCTCTGATGAGAGCTTTTGTGGGTGACTGGGGACAAGTGACCGGCGTGGGGGATCACCACGGGGAGAGGAGGCAGAGTGAGATGCAGAGAAGGCAAGCAGGGAACAGGAACACGTCCAGAGCCAGCCCATGTGAAGACACAGCAGTGCCAAGACCCACATGGGGGTCCCATCCCTGTATGGAGCCACCCAGCAAGGACAAGTCTGCAGGAAGCAACCTTCTGAAGCAGCTGACAAGGAAAAAGCTCTTGCCTCCCTCCCAGATGAAAGAAAATGTTCAGTGCACATTCTGACAATACAGACCTCTCCTGATCTAATGCTCACTCCTCTTGAAAACACTCAAAAAAAGAATAATCTTGCTCCCCATCCTCCTCCCACAGGCTTGCACAAAGGCACCAGCTCTTCTCCATGTGTCTTTCTTTTTTTTAAAGAAAGACCACGCACTTCCATTTAATTAAAAGTATCTACGTAGGAACGAGATTAATTAATTCTCCTTCTACCCAAGAGCCCTCTCATTGTGTTCACTTAAATGAGGTTTTAAATGTTGTCTCTGTGCCGTATCTGGGCCAGTTGTCTCCAGACAACACTTGGAATGTTCTTCCAGCTTGTGCTCTGCCACCCTGAATCTCTCACAAGGAAATGAAGAGCACAGGGCCAGCCACTCCCTGCTTTGGAGGGTGTTCGGCACGCAGGTGGCCATCTCCAAGGCTCTGCTCATCCTCCCAGGGGCCTGTGCAGTCCATGGCAGCTGGGAATGCTGGAGAGGCTGCTGTCCTGCACAGCACAGCCAGAGCACAAATCCTGCAGGACAGGACCTTGTGCTGGGAAAAGCACCAAGGGAGCCCCTCCACCCCATCCCAGCACCCCAGCCCCGGCTCCAGCTCCTCTGATGCAAGTCAGTAAATCTTTGGGAGTCTGGGAGATGCTGCCTCCCAACCTGACACTTTCTGTAGCCACCTGCCCATTTCTCTGCACAGGTCAAGCACAAAGACACTGAGGGATGACAGCTGACAGAACTCAGCTTTAACCATCCCAAATAAAAGGAAAGGGAACAAAGGAAATGAAGAAGCTCCTCAGCTTTGGAGAGGTGACCTCAAGCACTACTGTAAGAATGGCCTTGGCTGTTCTGCCTGAGGAGTAGCACACATACCCTCGCACCCAAATTCCACCTCTTGCAGGGGAGACACCTTTCTACTACTTGGAGCTGCCTGTGATCATGGCAGGACACCCAGGTCTCCCCTTCCCAACTGGCTCCCCCTGGCAAAGCACCACGTTTGCATCCCAGTTCCCAGAGGCAATTCATGTTTCACCCAAATTCCCTATGACAAATCCTTATCTGAGTGCCCATGGCAAGCCTGTGGTGACTTTGTTCACTCAGATTAGCTCCTCGTGGCACTCTGCTAGTTCATACTGATTTCTGATAGATGTTTTGACAGATTTTTCTGACTTTGGGGAAAAAAGCCCAAAAACCCAAGAGGAATGGAGGGGAAGAGGAAAGAGAGTCTTTGCCTGCCCACACTGCAGATAGCACTGGAGATGTGCAATATTCATTGCCTTTCAGCCAGGCAGGGTCAACAAGCTGGCAAGCACTTCTCTACCTTATCAGATCATCTCTTTTTGCCTGGCCCCACCCCAGCAGCAGCTCCTGGGTCTTGCTTCTCTCCTGCACCATCCCACACTACCTACCCTGGAGAAACCAGGACTCCATGGAGGGATGCTGCTCCACCTGCTCCTTCCTCTGCACCCCGAGGAGGACTGGAGGCTGCAGGTGGATCTTTAAAGCCGATTTGGGATGCCCAGGCAGCACTTACCTCCTCCCGATTTCTGTCACTGCAGCAAATCCAGTAAATTCAGTGCATCGCCTTAACCTTTGGTGTTGTCTCTCCCCTGTAACTCTAATCTTTTATTCATCTCAAATATGAGGAAAGACTTTCCAGATAGTGAAGTGACAATGAGACTGGCAGGTGTGTCACCTTTGGGTCAGACGTGGGGACTGCGGATGCTCTCGGTGCCACCTGTGCAGGACCCTGGCTCCGCACTTGGTCCCAGTGAGGATGAGGATGCTGGGATGTCCTGTGGTACCCAAGTCTCCCCCTGGAGAGCCAGGGCTTGCAGAGAGGAGCACACAGCCTGCCTGAGACAGGGCTGAGATCTGCCTGGGGATGGAAATTTCCACCATCCCTTTCATGCACCCATTTACTCTCTGCTGGATTTCTCTGCCTGCCATTAGCCTTCGGAGCTCTGATTTGTCGGCCTGTCATTTGGACAAATGTTGACGGGCAGAAACAAGCAGGGCTTTCTTTCTCCCCCTCCCCTTTTCTCTCTTTTTCCACCTTCCACACTCTCCACTGCCAGTGAGAACATCAAGGGAAAAGGATGAACAACTGACCCATAAAATAAATACAGGGCTTACAGTTTCTGATAGAGATTAAATATTGTAGGAGTCATGACTAGATAAAAGCCAGTGGAAGGAAAAGCCTCAGACCTCAATAGAGCATTAAATAAAAAGAAAGCTGCACATATACACACACCCAGACACAAGAAGATGTGCTGCAAGATTTATGGGCAGTTTGATAATCTGAACTGGTTTTGCTCCAAGCAGACTCACCTCAGGAGTGCAGCTCAAACACAGCCCTGAGGAGCCTGAGGAGAGGAGCAGAGGCAGAACACGGCTCTGCCTCACCCTGTCCATGGGCAGCCTCTGTCCCCAGTGCCAGAGAGGCCCCCAGCAGCACTCCCAGGGCTGGGCACGGTGACCACAGGGAGCAAACAGGCAGGGGCAGGCTGTGGGAGCACATTAGTGCTGGTAGGTGCTGGCAGCTCCTCCAGAGCTCGAGGGCCTCGATGGGCACGCTTGGCATCATCTGCCTGTGACCCTGCCAGTCTCAACAGGAGAAGCCGATGCTCCAAGGATTCCCACTGAACACACAAAGGGTCCAACAACCTTGGCAATCCCTGCTCCCTGCTCCTCATTTCCCTTTGCCTCACTGAAAGCTGCTAAGCTCCCCTGTCACCCAGCTCCCAAACCTGGAGCTTCCCAGGCCAGCCCAGATTTAATTTCCCCTCCCTCAGCTTGCAAAGCCGTGAAGTTTGGGGTTTGCCCTAAGCTGCAGGAGCCCCGTGGCACGGGTGCTGTGGGGCAGTGCTGCTGCCCGTGCCCTGCAGTGGGTCCCTCCCCAGGACCAGAGCACCCGATGCCCCAGCCAAGCAATCAGACAAACATCAGGCAGTTCAGGCGGCAGCACAGTGAGAATTGGAGCCGCTCTTGGCAGCAAATTAGACATTTAAAAACTGAGGAGAGTGAGTGGCGAAGATTAAATGCGTTATAGATTTGCTGGAGGAGAGGCGAGCGAAGCAAAGGTGGATCATTGACACCCCTCAGGCAACTGGGTGAAGATTTGTTTATGTACTGGTGTGTAATCAAGTAGGAATGAATGCAAGACACGGGGCCTTAATTTTTCATTTGCAATCAAGGCCACGTACACACCTTTTCTTAGTCACAGAAAAACACTGCCATGCTCCCTGTCCCTGCTCAGCAGCATTACCCAGAGAAGGGACAATTACCAGGGATAATCGGGCTGATTGCGGACAGGAGCGGTGGGGGAAGGAAGGCTGGGGCTGCGGGGAAGGGCTGCCAGGCTGGGGGATGTGGAAGAAACCTGGTTCCCAGAAGGTCCCAGACACCACTGGAGGCTGCTCTGGGCACCCTGCTCCCCTGGCTTGGAGCAGGTTATGTGGAAGAAACACGAATGCCCAGAGCACAGCATGGACATGTCTGAGGAAGGACAATGCCTGAGCAAGCTGTGCCCCAGTGACAGGCACAGGGCAGCACCTCCCGTCCTGGGAACAGACACTGGGACCGGGTTCAGAGAATGGAAAGCTGACCATGGGCATGGAAAACAGTGGAGAGGAGCTGGAACAGAGAAGGGAACAAAGGTGCAGGGTGCAGAAAAGAACATGGAGAGTCACAGGCTGAGGATTACCTTCTCCATCTCATTGAGATTCCCATGCAGGTCCCATTTTGAGGAGCTGCTGCCAACCTGTCACAGCTGTGGTGCTTGGAGGCAGCGAGGTGCTGTCCCCAAGGGAGGCTGAGAGCCGAGAACAGAGGAGAGAGGAGGGCGTCTGATCAAATATTCCCTTTACTCCTGGCAGCCTTCACATCTCCCGCTCGCTCGTTCCGTGCGTGCTCCGAGTGCGCTGCGGCAGGCGAGGCCGTGCCAGCCTCACCCCTCGCTGCTGCCAGGGGGGAGCTGCAGGAATCCCAGAGGAATCCAGCAGGAGTCCTGGGAGCTGCTGGGGCAGGTGCTTAACCCGTGGCACTGGGGCCAAGGGCTGGACAGCTCAGGTGTGACACGGCACCAAGCACCCCGCACTGCACTGGTACCTCTGCAGAGAGGGATTCCCACTCTTGGGCAGGTTGCTGAGGAAGAGGAGGGGATCCCACTCACCCCAAAGGATGATGAGGACCAGCACCTGAGGACTTGGGTCAGCACTCGTACTGTTGGGATGCAGAACAGGAAAACTGGATTTCCAGGATTTCTCTGGGGACAGGCCCCAGAACAGTTCAGAGCAGTTCTGTCTGCCACCATAGGGAGTGAAGTCAGGAGGCAGATGTGGATCTGGCTCACAGCAGTGTCCTAACACAGAAATGAAACTTCCCAGGGCTGCTGAATCCCTTCAGTCTTCCAAAAGGGCTCAGTTTCCCCATCTCCTGGGGTGCAGTGTCCCCCAAACCACACTCAGGCTGCCCACTGCCCAAACCCTGCTCACCTTAGATTGCAGAGCTGAGGGACTGTTCAATGGCATCTCTCCCTTCCCTTTCCTATCTACATTCTGCATCCTGTTCCATCTGGAGGCATTATTCCTATGCTGCCCACATCACTCCAGGTCTGTGACTTACAGGGCTGCTGCTATCCTGCAGAGCAGGATAAGGAACCGGAGCAGGCGAACACGGCTGTGGGCAGATAGGCAGAGCACACGGGTTAGGGCTGATGTTAATGTAGCTCAGCCCAGGCTGACAGGGAAAACAGATGGAGAGCTCTGCAGCCAGCACCAGCACTGAGGTGTGAGGCACTGAGAGTCCCGAGCAGAGCAGGACCATCAGTCCATCACGCCCAGGCTGGGCAAGGGGACAGGATGATCCTGGAGGAGGGAGTGAGAACTGACCTGCCATGGGACAGGGACACCTGTGAGGCCCTGCAGGAGCTGAAGATGTCCCAGACAGTCACAGCAGCTCTTGGGGGTCTCTCTCCAGGGGAGCCCGTGCTGGGCAGGATTGCTGAGTTCTCCTCCTCCTCCTCGCTGGCACAGCTGACCCTGAGCAGAGTTTGATTATTTAACTCAAGCTCTTTATTGCGCTAAAGTTTGCTTATTCAACTAAAGTTTGTTTTTTCACATAGTGTTTGTTAGTTTGTCTAAGGTTTATTTTTCCTCCTAAAACCTGTTTGTTTATTCAAGGTCTGTTTATTTAACTGCAACTGACCGAGGAGCTCCTCAGTTTGCAGCCCAGCTGCAGGGCGTGCAGAGCTCTGCAGAATGACCCAGAGAAGCCCCTGCCCTGCTCACCGCACACACAGGTTCCCAGGAGAGACCTCCAAGTGCTGCAGGGATCACCTCCACAGCTGACTGGAACAGGACAAGCCCAGTTTAAACCCTTACTCTCAGTAGACTGAAATTCTTTTCCTGGTTACATGAAATCAGATGTAAATTTTTAAGCCGGGTGATGGGGTTTAGATGGAATTTGGCTTTTCCCTTCACTGAAATGACACAGCCAGAGAAAGCTGGCAGGACACAGCCCTGGGGTGTCACACGTGTCCCTGCCCGATCGATGCCACCTGGAGCAGGTGTTGTCCCAGGCAGCACAGCACCAGCCACTGCCTAGAAAATGGGATTGGATCTTCAGAAAAAGCTATTAGCCCCTTGTCAGGACCCTCTGATGAGAACTGACTGGCCAGCACAGATCGATGCTGCCAGCTCACGCCTCATCCCTGCTCCCGTGTATTTCAATCACCCAGCCCAGGATCCAGGTACACGTTACCTGATGTGAGTTTAAGTGTCATTTATTGCTAATTACTTTACGTGGCATAAGGTTTTTGGCAACTTCAGCCTAGCAGAACAGGGTGTAATTACACAAGTCAGGCTCAGATACCCAGTTAAAATTATTCCTCTCTCTATTTGGTTAAAAAGGGAAGAAAATTAAGAACTCTATTACTGACCTAATAAAATAATTTTGCAATTAGGACCAAATGACTTCTGCAACTTGTGAAAATGTGAAATTCAGGGCAAAGACTACATTCTTATTTGAAGTAATGATGATTTTCTTAATTTTCATAAAATCCTGGCAGTGTCCCCATCCCTGTGTAATGGACCAGGCTCAGCAGCTGTGGGGGTCATGTCTGCAGAGCGTGTTTCTGCAGGTGGACACGGGACATAGGGGTCACTGAGTCTTGTTGCTCAATTGTTACTCTTTCCAGCTTTCCCCATCCAAGTTCTTTGCATCTCAGTATCTGAGGAGTTAATGCAAAGGGTTTCTTAGGTACCTGCTCCTGCATGCTACAGGTACAGTTTCCTGCCCCCTACTTGCCTGCGTAGGGCCAGAAAAGCAAAGGACCAGGGTGTTTAGATTCAATGGGAAGAAAAGCACTAAATAACCTTAAAACCCTGAAAGACGTGGACCCCTGAGAGGATAAATTACAGACACCACAAGTGTGAGACACAATTAGTGCTGGCTTGAGGAGAAAACCATCGTGAGCCGGCATCAGGGGCCTGTGAGCCGCAAACCTCTTCTGCACTGAAATAATTGCAATAGCCATGGAAACCATCAAAGCTGCTCTGCTCATTTCAGGTAAGAAAAGAGTGAGCTGCTTTTTTGGCTCTGCCCTGTTTTTTCCCTCAGTGTCATGATTTCTCTTAGAAAAATGTTATTTGTGACATAACCAGGAGATGCACCGAGTGCTCAAGAGCTGGACAGTGGCCTTGGTCTGGCACAACCCCCCGGTCCATGCGGCCCCTCCGGCGCCACGCACGCTGCTTCTGCACCGTTGTTCTCGGCGTGATCTCCTCAAAAAGCAATTGTCTTTCTCCTCATCCTTTGTGCAAAACATAAAAGATTAATGATTCTAATTTCAGCGCCGCAGCTGCCTCGCAGCCTGATCTGGGGGGCTGTGGTGGAGGGGAAGGAGGGAGGAGGAGTGTGCTGCCGCTGCCGACGGCTGCCCGGGGCTGAGCCGAGCCGAACGCATCCTTCCAGCAGCACTGCCTGCTGGAGCTGGGTGTCTTCAGGCAAACACACACCGTGTGTCACAACCTGGAAACGCCAAAGTGTCTCAAGGACAGACACCAGGAAACCTGGCAGCGCCAGGACTGAATGGGAGACAAGAACGGGGGGAAGGAGGTCACATATTTCAACAGTCACCTTTCAAGGGAGGGTTTAAATACTTGTCTGCTATTAATAACGTGTGTACTGACCTACCCCAGCTTGGGAAGGCTGGAATATCAGTATCAGATCGATTTTCTCTAAGGCATTATTCCTAAAAGAAAATAATTTAGCCATTATAAACAAGTATAAACTTTTGAAACCTGCTCTATATTATACACAGGTTCAATACATCAGGTTTAACTCCTTTTGTCCTAGGCTGTGCTGGGTGTGAACTGCTGGGCCCCAGCTCCTCCTGCCCATGTTGCAGGTGGAGCTTTGCTAGTGGATTCTGTAACAGCCAGGATAAAGAGTGCAAAACAAGATCTAGTTTTGTAACATTAACTTTTTTTTATTAAGAAGACAGATATTTTATAGTACTTCTTTTCCTTTGTAAAAATGGGATACATGAACCAATACAAAATGTGAATGGGAACAGATGGATATGTATTTTCTTACACTGTAACATCTTCCATGGACACCTTAAAACAGAACTGGCCTAAGGGGAAAAAATAAAAAGGCCGGGTAAATAAAGAACAAGGTTGTTTATCATCAGTTCCGCGTTCTTCATTTGTGATCCTCCTTTAAACAAGGTTGTTCTTTTTTCACGCTTCAAAGTCCTAATGATCTAAAGCTGTACAAAGTAATACTCAACAATACATTTCAACAGTGCACTGTATACTGAAGAAAAAATACATAAACCGATATACAACTAAAATTAATAATTTCCTGTTTTTTCTCCTGTTTTTATGTGGGTTTGTTTTTTTTTTATTTTATTTTTCCAATGCGTGGGGCCGAAATTTTGCAATCTACCTGAGACGGAAAACACCAATCAAACACATGAACCTGAGACATGTCAACATTGTAAGTCAAAGTTACATCGGTAACACTGCACTACGGTACACTTCCAAACAAATATGGGCTGCTCAAGGCCAGGATGCCCGTCCCGTGCCGCCGCCGCCGGGCCACGGAGCCCCCGGCTCCAGCCTGGCTGCTTCTCACCGCGATGGGGTTTGGCAATGGTGCTGAGGGCTCAGGAAAGAGCTGCGCTCCACAAAAGCTGCTCGGAAAAAAAGAGGTTTGTTTTTTCCTTTGCGAGGTTCTGCTCGTGAAGAAGGGAAAGACGGAATAGTGCCGGGGAACGGGCCTGCCTGCTGCGCCCCGATCCCAAAGGAGTCCCACATTGTAATGGTTCTGCCAAAAAACAGCAATTAAAAAACAAACGCACAAAAATGGCCCCCCCCCAAAACCCCTAAAAAAATACCCAAACCTGACACTAAGATTAATGCTGTCCTTAAATAAATCAGATACATTTGCCACATAAACACAATAAAAAAGTATCGCTCGAAATCCGTGATTACTCACCAAAAAAAAATCAGCATATATAACTTTATACCGTCTTCCCGCCGCGGTTTGCTACCTGTCGCTTACAATTCCGATTGAGCCAGAGTCTCCTGTGCACCTATGGCTTTAGTGGTCATTAGCACGCTCGTTTCAACACAAATTCCCGCGTTTTACTCAGCAGGTAGGAAAAAAAGGCAGTTTTGTTCATCCAGCCGCTCTCCAGGTCTGGGCTCACAGAGCGTCAGAGGGGCTTCACCTGCTGCCCCCACGGCTGCCAAGTGGGGAGAGGATGAGGAGAAGCCCCCACATCCAGGAGGGCTCTGCCTGCCCAGCAAGGACCCTGCTCCTGCATCCCCACGGCCGAGCAGCGCCTCTGCCGAGCTCCAGCCCACTCCCAGCCGCCACCATTGAAAGCACCTGAAACAGCCACAAAAGGGGGCTTGGGGGGTGTTATCCGAGCCCTGACGGCAACAGGGGAACGGGACATGGGCACACTGAACTGCAAACTACGCATCTAAAATGTGCTGGTTCTCCTCCGATGAGCTCGAGTTCTGAACGGAAACCGGTGAAGAGAAAAAAGGGGAAACACCTTCAGAGAAACGCACCTACTCCACAGGGTCCCAGCTGGCAACTCCAGAAACAGGAAAGGGGAAACGAAGAGCCACAGAAACCCGAAGGGAACTAACGCACAGAAGCCCCTCTTCTTCCCAGCCTCCCCCCGACCCGAACAAACAGAAATTAAACAAGGCACAGAATCTTCTGCAAATGACTTCACTAAACTAAATCCAAGCTGGACTTGGCCAAAAAAAGAAAACCCAAACGAACTGAGGTGTCGAACAGCAGAGTGTACTTTACGAGGAATATTTTTACACAGCAAATCCCAGACCATCCCGGCCTCACCGCTCTCCACCCATTTGCTTTTTTTTCCTTAAAAAAAAAAGACACAAGCTGGTTGCAACTTCCAAGATCACTGTCTTTGTAGCGTTTAAATAGGGCCAGTAGTAACCGTCCACAGTTGGACACCTCATGGGAACCAAGGCTGCTCTAGATGAAGTACTCTTTCTTTTCCTCGGAGTTGTTTTGTCCCCCCTCTGCGTTGATGATGGCTGTGTCTGCGTCGGCCGCATCATCTGCTCCTTTGGCTTCGTGAGTGAAGTATGTACCTGCAAGGGAAGTGGAGGCTGTGTGACTCTGGGGGTCTTGGTGTGGGGCTGAGGGAGTAATCGACAAAGGAAACAGAAGCGCAACTGGGAGAGAAACTGGGGGGTCTGTCACATCAGACATGACAACACCGCGACTGAGGGGACACACGTGCCTGGCCTTTCATCCTCCAGCTTTGGTCTCTGTCTTACCTTTATGTCTGGCAAAATATCGCCCTAAAATGATGAGCAGGCAAAGCATCGCAAAGACGACAACGGCCACGACACCACCAACCACGGCATGGTCCACGCTCCGTATGGCCCCTTCCTCACCTGCGCGGGAATCTGTTGAGATCAGAAGAGGAATAAGAACTGGGGACTTAGAATGATGCTCTCGCAGGCTCTGGCTGCAGCTGCTCTCAGGATGGGAAGAGCTGCCCTCAGGCTCTCCAGAGGAGCAGGGGTGAAGCACGGAGCTAACTAGACAGATGAGTTCGGGCAGAGGAGCTTTGTCCGGAGCCGAACTGATCTGGTGGCTCAACTCGCGAGGTGTTTTCCGCTAAAAGCAGCAGCACTATGACTACGCACGTGGGAGACAGCTGGGAGAGGGGAGGAAGGGCACGTGGAGTCGTTGGAAGGGATCTATTTTGGGAAATTTCCCTATAGTGCTTCCCAAATCCCAGCCTTCCTGGTGGATGGGGCACAGAGAAGAGCAGTACAGTATGGGAATATTAATCATTAGCTCTGAGAAACGTCATTAACGAGTGCCCTACTGAAAACATTTCAACTTCCCAAAACACTCCTTGCCCAAAACCCAACCCACCCAGCATGGCAAATGTGTTTACAATCATCCTCTGCCCCGACTGAGCTGGGTTCCAGCACAAACCCCCACCTTTACTGTTCAGTGCAACCCACAAGGACACAGCACTCCTGACCCAAAATAACACCCAGTCTGAGGCCAACAGCAAGCAGTAACTGTACAGTGCCTCGGACTGCTTTACTGCGTTTATTTAACTCCTCACCACACAATTAGTTTCCTTTCAGAAGCGCCTCTCCCTCGGGATGCCGTCACCTGGGAGAGGGATGACTGATGTGGCGGAGGAACAGCTCCGGAATGAACCCCGGATGAGCTATGGCCATGTAAAATGAATGTATAGCAGTGTAAACAATTTTAATTTAAGAACGCAGCTACATCAACCCTCGCTGCAATCCTAATGGCAACTGAGATTTATAACGCAGTAAAAAACAATTATTCTCCCGCTGATTAATACATTAACATTTTGGAATAGAAGCTAAACCATTGTCTCTTTTTTTTAGTGAGTCAAGCGCGACACCTCTATTAAAATGATTTACTGGCCATACCTTACAATTTAAGCACAGCAGCAACAGAAACGGTAAAAATCTTTTAACTTTACATGATTTGTGAAGTCATATGTGAAGGATTTACCATTTAAATCTTTCACTACAAGAAGCACATGGCCCATAAATCTGCCCTGCCTGCGCCTGCCTGGACACCTCGGAGAAATGCGTTTTGCCAGGACGACTGAGAGAGCAAATGCAAGTCAATTTTTAAGAAAGATTTATCTCCGTCTCCCTCCAAAGAACAGAGCAAATCTCTGAAGCCTCCACCTCTAATAATATTTGAAGTTTATCGATCAAGCGTACAGATCTGTGACAGCTAAAGGTAATGGGGCTCTTTTGAGCCGAGACCTGATACAAAGCTTTCGAGCAGCAGCTGGGATTTACGTTTTCTATCGATATTTCCAATTCTGCTCCAAGATTAGGGACTGAGGCACCCAAGTAAATAACTTGGGACCAAGAGCACCATAAAGCGCCTTTTAATTAAAACAATTTAAGAAAAAAAGCCCCTTCAAGTAACCTCTGAGAGCAGGAGCCCCAGTGTGGGCAGGGAGATGCTGTGATGAGCTGGGGCACTGCGAGGGACACTGTGGAGACCCTTCCAGCAGCTTGGCTGATAAGGTAAAAACTGCAGCCAAAAAAGATTATTCCCCTGCAAACCAAAAGCCTTCACTGTCACATCCCTGTGGTAACACTGTGCCAAGGAATCCAAAAGGACAGCAAAGCAGACCTTCTGTCTCATGTCCAGCGGGAACAGACCATGCTGTGATCACTTCCTAGCATCTGCTCTGTGGTGAGTGGCTGAACATCCCTGTGTGCTGAGGGAAAGGTGCCCATGGACACTCCTTGGGTGCTGAGCTGACCCCGTGCTCAGGCACAGGATCTGCTGCTTGCCCAGGGTGGCAGCTGGGGCAAGCCAGTCACACCGGGCATCCCGGGAGCTCCAGTCCGGCACAGCCTCCCCACTGCTGCTCCAGCTCAGCCAGTCTGGCCTCCGTGAACCTGCTCTCTGCAAAGCAACTAAACTGGCTCATCTTCTGGAGCAGCTGCTTTAGGCATGCTTCACTCCATTTTTTTCTTTTTTTTTTTAGAAACTTTCTGCCCAGTTCCGCTCGGTTGCATTCGGAGCAGCCAGCAGCATCCCAGCCAGGGCAGATGAGTGTCTTGTTGACATCTGGAACAGCTGAGGGGCATAAACATGCTGAGTTACGGCTCTGTAATGTGCTTCCAGCAGGATTTTGCATCAAGAGGCATTTTTCCTTCATCATCATAAATTAAGGTTCTGGAAAGATGAAGCCGTGTGTTCGTGCTGGCGGCAGCAGCCTCCACTGTCCCACCGACCCACTGCCGTGGAGACGAGACAGAGCTCGTGCCTGACACACCCCTCATGTCTTCCTTTGACTGGCATCGTGCCAAGAGCAGGGAGAGGGTTCCCCTGAGAAGGGCCTTTGGCTGAAGGCCTTGCCAGGTTTGCTCAGCAGTTTGTTAAGCGTGAGTTCCACTGCTGAGACGTGCAGGGACATTCTTCTCCATTGTTCCTTTTCAAGAAGATCCCTGTCAGGTGCCAGCCCCAAGTTCACAGTGTTATACACGTGGCTACATACATCTTCAAGCTTACACAAAGCCTACAGCACTCCTGCTGCAGCATCTCCTCTCCTTGTCTCCAGCACCTCATCAAGCCCTGTGTGCTCCAGCAGTGTGACCCAGCAGGGAGAGCTCTGCCTGCCAGCACAGCAAAGCCCAGCTCCACCACCAGAGATGCCAACACTCTCCCAGCAAACCTGTCTGCGTGCCACCAGCACGGGAACAGCCCCTCCACATCCTGGCCCTCACTATTTCTTTGGTAATTAACAAAGTGTCAGGTCTATGGAACAAGGAATAATTCCCCAAAGCCAAGAAGAGACTTGACCTTAACAACCGGAATCTGCTTTAAATGCTGTCTCCAATTCACCCAAGCTATCCCCACCTCCTATCTCTGATTAAACCAGAAATCACAACTTTATTGCTGAAGAGGGAACAGTCGAGATGGCAGGAACTGACAAAATGCCACATTATTTGCTAATCCTAATATGTTATTCTTCCTCAAGATTTGCTTTTCTCAGCACCAATTCAATTACAGATGCTACAAATCCTTCTGACATTTAATTCCCTCTTGTCAGGGCGCAGTAAATGTATACATGCAGAGCTTTCCCATTAGGATGTTAATATATATTGGAGCAAGCTGAATCCTGGCCTCTCCAGCGAATCATCAGGAATTTCCTATCAGGGTTTTGTTTTGGGTTTGCTTGTGTGTTTTTGTGGGTGGGGCAGAAGGAGGGAAGGAAGGGCAGGGAAGGAACAGACATCACAGCATGTTGTCACCAACATGCCCCCTCAGGGCTACTCTGCAGCTACACTGCACCTTGGCTGAACCATTTTTGGGTCGATGCTTTGCTTGGCACCAAAGCACCTTAAAGGAAAACTGCAGTGGTAATGGTATAATTCACTTGCCAGAGCTGAACTCATGCAGGAAAAAAATCAGTTTGTCGTCCCAAATGCTGTGCTGCTCCCCCAAGAGATTGGCATGGCTGTGCCCCACACCAGGGGATGCCAGGTTTCATGGGATGCAGTTCTAGGCCTGTCTGCCCATGGAGCAGATCACTGCAAAGCAGCAGGAGTGCTTCAGAGCCTCTTCCAGGGTGGCCAGGAAGAGACCTGGGCAGCTTGAAATTTATTTTTGCTGATTATTTTTACTAACTTCTCATATAATCAACAAAATAGTGATTACACTGCTGGAATGGCAACCTTGAAGTTTTCCTTTAAACAAAAAGTGCAGCTCAGAAAACAGCACATAGACAGGATAGAAAGGGGTTTGGGACTGGTTCCTACTCATCACAGAACTAAGGAACTAATTCCAAAGGTCAGGAGCAGTACAGAGCAGATGCTGAGCTGGGGATTGTACTTCTAAGCACTGAAAATCATCATCTGCAATTCACACCTGCAGGTTCTCAGCTATGGGGGCTTTGCGGGACTCTTAAAAAAAGTGAATGTATTAATGATCTTAAAAAGTGAATGTATTAATGATCTCCAGGTTTCTAGCATTTCTGCCAATGTAAGTGCTAAAACCACCTTTCTGTGTGCTCTCAAGAAAAATGTTGGTGATGGTAAGAGCAGCACTCTGGGTCAGTGCTTACACTGAGGTTTAGCAGAGGGAAGACTTTTCTCCTCCCAACTTCTCAATGAAAAGGATCCACTCAATTCCATTTTAATGAGGCTTTAAATATAGATGTACCTACAAATATTCCACTCTTCTTGTCAGCAGCAGCATCTCAAGACTAAAAGAAAGACTGGGTTGGACCAGGCTGCCTGTATTTTAAATCTCCCTTCTACTCACACTAACAGCTTCTGACCTATTTGGGTCAGAGCACTCCACGTTTACCTTCAGTGCTCCCCGCGCTCTCAGCAGCGCATCCCGCGAGGCTCGAAGTGCTGGCTTGGGGCTCACCTTGCTGCCAGGAGCCCTCTGCACACAGGAGCATCCTCCTTCCAGTGACCCACCTCTGCACCGCCGCTGGCACCGCTCCTGCCACTGCTGCTGCTGCCAGCAGCTCCTTCCCTGCGTGCTCCAGCACCCTCTCCAGCCCATTAGGGCTCCCTCGGCTCAGTGCCAGAGCTGTGGAGCAAAGGCAGCACTGGGAGATGCAGCCTGAGCTGCTGTGATGTGGGAAAGCCCAGGTTTCACGGAGCCCCTGCTGCATGGTGCTCCTGCCTCCTGTCCTTCCTCCTCACCTCCTTCCAATTTGTAGCCCAACTGCAACATTTTGGGCTATCTCTGGACAGCCCTGACCTTCCTCTATGTGCACTCTGCTGTAAAAGCAAAGAACGGAGGGAGATTGTTATGAAAATATAGTTTAGACATTAATTTTGGCATACTGGGATTTACTGCTGCACTTGCACAAAAATTCACCTTCTATTTCTGGGTGCAAATTAATGTCAAGCTTCTGACATTGGACAGCGTGGGCTGAGCTTGTGGGCAGGAGCAAGCTTATACACACCAACCCCACTGATAGCTCCTGAGCTGCCCAGATGTGCAGGCAACAACTGCATCATGGCAGGGGAACAAGAACTTATGCCAATGGCTTTGAAGAATTCCTTAACAAGTGATCTCTTCTAAACTCAGTTACAGTTTAGTTTATTAAATGATTATCACATCAATATGCCTGAATATCCCACAAGATTTGGGTGCTTAATGGCCTTAATTCACTTGAGCACTCCTGAAAACCTGGTGAGCCAATTATTCCTTCTCCCTGGAGGTAGGAAACATTAGGATTGCACTGACACCTCCCAGCTGAATCTGGGGTCAATTCTTTTGTGGAAGAAAGTTTTTGAAATGATGGAGCAGCACTAGAGGTTGGGCCTGGCAGAGGGTGCTGGGGGAAGAACAGGCAGCTGTTACTCCATGACCACTATAAACTACTTAGCCACGACATGGGAGGACAGAAATCACTGCCTGACTACGACAGGATGAGCAATAATGTTATTCATTCCCAAAGCGTGGCGTGGAGGAGGCTACCCCTCCTCGAATTTATTGAGGGGCTGTTAAAGAGCAGCATTAACCTGCCTGTCGCATCGTAATTGAATTCGCTCTAATTTAAACCAGAGAAATTTGAGGAGTTCATCCTTCTTCAATCAATAAGCTCCCCTTCAGCGACCCATTTCAAGATCGCTTCATAAAAAATAACGCGCTTTGTTGGAATAAATGTGCTCACCCTGGCAGAGCTCAGAGCTGCTTCCACAGACTCCTCTCTGGAGAAGGGGGCCGTGCTCGCAGCCATCGATGCACCAGCACCCCCTCCACAAAGGCACCGCTTGGGTTTGGTCAGGGAACCCTTCCCTGTTCTACAGCAGGTGCCGGTGCTCTGGAGCAGAGCCAGCACAGCTGGGGGAGCG
>NC_031792.1:455090-494837 GCF_001522545.3 Parus major
GGCCGGGCTGGAGCAAGGAATAAGGAACTGAGAGGTGCTGGGCCAGCCTTGTCCGAACGCTAAGGGCTCAGGATGTGAGGAACAAGAGGATTGCGAGAGGCACGGACACACAGAGCTCGGTGGGAAGAGCAGGACGGCTCTGCACTCAGGCTACCTGGGAGGAAGGCAAGGGATGCATTACTTAATTGCTCAGTCGGCAGAGCCTCGGTTGGAGCTGTGGGCGGGACAGATGTACCTGGAAGGAACAGCACACTGAGCAAACACGGCAGCAGCCCCCACGCCCGCCACGCCGGTCCCCGTGGGGGTGGGCAGGTGCCCTGCATCCCTCAGGGTGGTGCCCAGGGCTCCCAGCGCCCGCCTGGCTGCTCCCGACCGAGAGCTCAACTCTGGCACTCACCTGGAGCACCCATCTGAGAGCCTCAGTGTGCTGACCCCGGGCCAAAAACATCACCTGGCTGCAGTTTCCTGGCATTCTGAACAAGGGCTACGGGGCAGAGGCCACTCTGCAGCAGGGAAAGGCCTGGGGCTCTCTCTGGTGCCTCCCCCAAACCTGCCCCAGTATGATCCTGACCACACCTGACTGGGAACGATCACCCTTTGGGCAGGCAGGAGTAACCTAAAGAGCAACAAGCAAAATGCTGAAATTCTTAGGGAAAAAATCAGTAGCCAAACCAGATGCTCCAAAAAGGGTGTTGGACAGCACACGACAGGTGCTTGTTGTGGGCAGTGGCTCTGCCTGAGCTGTGTTCTGGAAAGGTGGGGGAAATTTTGGCTTCCATTCCAGACTCAGAAAAAGGACTACCCTGAGCTGTGTGCTCCAGGAAAGGTGTGAGCCCCTCTGGGCAGCACAGGCTGGTGAGCAAACACCCATTCTGGGCAATTCCTTTTTTCAGGTTCTTCTCTTCATTCACCAAAAAGTGTATTTTTCCTTAAAAAAATGGAATTTTATAAAGTAAAAGGACTTATTACAGCAAAACAAATTTTCCCCATCCACACAGGGATGTTCACCACAGCCCTGGTGCATCTTACCTATGGGATCTGTCCAGGGCCTGCAATAGTAATTGTTAGCATTGCTCAGTGTTAGAAAACATCCAGAGTGAATCCATCATTTCTGACCTCTTGGCCAAAGCACACCTGTAGTGGCTTATGGAATGGGATGTTCCCAATCTGACTGGGTGAGAGGGAACCATCTGATGGAATAAGAGGAGGACTCAGGGTTTTTTGGGGTGTTTTTTGCTCCATGCTGAACCCCTGAAAGGAACAGCAGTGGGCTCCAGCCCCCCTGGGCTGGGCTCTTCCCAGGGGGACAAACGGCTGCTCCTGCCCTATGGCCAGGACTGTGCACCCTGTGCTGCAGCAGCTGCAGGCAGCCAGAGCCCAGCAGGCACCAGGGTCTGCAGGGATGCCCTGCAAGGGGGGCAAAAAAAAAAAAATAAAGGTGCATTTCTATAGGAAAACATGAAGAGCAGAGACTTAGGTTTGTACCACTGGTACAGGCTCTGCTCTGAATGCACCAATCTGCATCCACTGAAGACACTGTTCTGCTTTAATCTCAATCAGCACTAATTGGCAAGAACCAGCCACGAGGATGCATTTATGCCTCTTTCTGTACAGTGTGGATAAAAAGAGGCTTGAACCATTTACTTGGTTTGACCTTACTGAAGAAACAACCACCTCCTTTTTACCCCCAGTCTGATGTTGGTACAATGAGGAATCCCCGAGCAGCCAAGGGTTAGTGCTGGCCACCTGCAAGGGAGGTTTCACACAACACGGCAGAGTCAAGTGTTTTACAAGGATTCAACTCAACCGGTTCTCCAAGTCAGCAGTCAAAATCCCCAGCCAGGAGGGAACCACAGTGGTTGGCCTCGGTGCCCTGCACCTCCTGCCCCATGTCCGAGGATGCCACACAGAAATGGGTGCCAAAACCAGAAAAAAAAAGAAAAAAAAAAGGGAGGGGAACCCCAACAGAAAGGAGAGCACTTCCAAGCTGCGAGAGCGTGGGGGGGAATGGCTGTGCCATAGCGACTGCACAATGCAACATGGCCAAGATGCAGAAATCAGAGTGGAACCAGTGTCTAGAGAAGGAGAGCAGCGGGTTACCTACGGACTACCCTTACCTGAGAGATCCCCATAGTCCAGCTCCTCGGCCGAATTGGGCAACTGAGTAAAGCCTTACAAGTAAAAACAGACTCGTTTTTCTCTGCGTTTCTCAAGCGACAAAGAACAACACACTTAAGAACTGAGGATGAATTTCTTGGGGGGAAAAAGAGAATGCGTCAGTCACTTGCCACCGTCCGCTGCTGCGGGCAGAGCCATCGTGTGACACCAGTGCAATCGTGGCCTTTATTGCAGACAGAAATGCTCCTCGCTCTACACTGTTGGCACACGAAACATGGCATTGAGACCACTCATAACAGCATGCAGAGCCCCCCAAACTCTGCCTTTCGGCCGTCACAGGGACAACTTCCCAATTTAGTCCAGGCTGATTTTGGTCCTGCAGACAGAGAGCAATGGAAAGTTTGCTTCTGATTTTGCACCCAATCCAATTAGTTTTGGTCATGATGACAAGTCTGGCCATTTATCGATGGGAGAGTAGGAATATTGCACAGTGCATGTCATGGCCTGCTTGCAGGCTGTGGGCTGTGTTCTCTGCCAAACTACTGGACAAACCAGCTCCTGTTCATCTGCCCAAGTGTGATGGATTTATGGGAAAAGAATCTGTCCTCAAAGCTATACAGCCATCAGGGAGGCATGTGGTTGTGACAGCCAGTGCTCAGTGAGGGCATTAGTGCTGCTTGGTTTGGGAGTCTGAGGAAGTGCTGGGGTCTGCAGGCACAGCATCCCCAGGGTGGGCACCTCAGCACCAGTGACAGGGCAAACCGGTGCCAGGAGGCCACCCAGACTTACTGAAATGTGGCGTGGGGCAGTGTTACTCTGTGGGCTGTGATTTCCAGGACTCGCTCTTGCTGCTGGCCACTAAAAACAAATGCATAAGCAAAGAAAAAAAATTCCCATGAAGAGATCCCACATCCCTGGGCACTGGGGAACCTGGGGCTGTCAGCTCATGGACTGCTACCAGAGCTGACTGTGTTAAATAGCCAAGCTGTGAGTGCAGCATGGTCAGTGTGCAGACTTGGCCTCACTGCAGAGCAGCAATATGTGTATTTATATATATATATACACTGCTCTTTAAAAATTAAACTAATTTTCAGTGACTGGTTTTTAAATACATCAAATCACCAGGAAGCTCCATTGGAATTACCTCCTGAAGTGGGAAGCCATTTAGATTAATAGCAGGAAATTTGCTTGTGTGCCACTCTCGGGTTTCAGGGAGCCCTTTTCAGATTTTCAGGAGCCTTTTTCCTATAAATGATCTGTAAATACAACAGTTGCCTCACAGAAGCATTAGCCATGCAAAGCTGCACTTGGCAGAGGAGCTCTTCAACTTTTCTCTCACCAAAATTGCTTCTGTAGAGAGTTCCCTTTAAAGGAACTACATTTTCTCACTGATGAAAAAGGGCAATGTTGCATTTTTTATGAAGCAAAAAAAAAAAATCCTTTTCAGAATGAAATTTGCAACAATTCCACAATTCCATTTCTCCCTGCACCTGGGACACTCACAAATGCCACTGGCCGGTGTTAAAACCTGTTGTGAGGCTTTTAAATAGGTGGTAAATTACTTCTTGATTTTTCTCATTAAACTTTCATACTGGCTACTAAAGCCCCTTCTTTTCATTTCTGAGGGGATGAACTCAAAGTGTACCACTACTCCTGTCAGAGAAATGAAAGGGAACTTTTCACTCTGCTCCATTTCCCTGGAAATGGTAAATCCTCGGCAGGCAGAGCCGGCAGGGCGAGTGCGTCCTGCAGCTCAACCAGGTGCCCACACGAGGACCAGGCACCCTGGCTATATTTAGGTTTCTGTTGGCTCCCACGCTACATCCAGTTTTTTAGGAAAAGCCAATTTCTCTCCCATCTCAGGCTCTAAATAAGCAATTAGGGATTCCGTTTCATGCGGCGTGCGGCGGCGCAGTGCGGACCCGCGCAGACAACGCTGTGATGTTTTATTCAACCGCCCCAAGGACGGGAGCTGTAAAATACATTGAGGAACGGATTTACTATTAGCCGCACTTTTAAGTAGGGCATTTCCAAGAGGGAAGGAGGCAGGTGGGCTGGCAGAGCTGCTTGGTGATGGCAAGGCAGAAAGCTCTGAGGCCTTTTCCGTGGTGAGGTGTACGAGTGGCCAACGCTCTGGTGTGGCCGGGCTTTGGCTTCAGCCGAACAAAACTCATTTTCGGGGACTGAGCACTAGCAGGAAAAGGAACAAGAGTGCAACACAATAGTGTTACCTATTCTTGTACCAAACCTGCTACGGCCACAATTGAAAACCCACACGGGCCTTCAGGGAATAATTTCCAGCCTGTAAAATAATTTACCTGCTGAATTATGGGCCAAGTATTTTCTTATCACTCTTCGTTTGTGATGGGGGTGTTTCTGTTATTTTAACCTTCACTCCAGGCTTCCTGCTTTGCCAGCTTCAGAGGAGGCTTTTCCAAATGGCTCAAAACCCTGCTTTTCCATGAGAATGAGCAGAAATTCTGCCTGTGCTGAGGCAGCATGGCCTGGTTCTTGCCTTGCCAGTGGAGTGGGGAGCAGCCCTGAGCCCCCATTGCTGGGCACACATGGATGGACAGGGCCTCAGGCACAACGCCCTGTGTGGGCAGCACCCACATCCTGGGGAATCATTCTGAGCGTTTAAAGCTCTCTGCTTACAACGGGGTAAGGGCAGAATTTGATAAAAACCGGACACAAGGTCAGTGTGTCCAAGGTGACGGCTGCTCAGAGGTGTCCTGCTTGTGCAGGGGGCAAACATGAGCTAGGCCTCGCACCTGAGGGGCTCCACGAAGGCCAGCACCTCGTGAGGGCCCAGCTCGCTGGCCACCGAGGGACAACATTAAAAACTGGTGGGGAGAGGGGCAGGGAGGAAAATCGAAAGTGTGTGGCAGAAAAAGCACTTTGTCCCCAGACTGAGGGGTGCAGACACTCCAGGTTGTTACACTCCCGGCTCCACTGAGTTCTGCCCATATTCCAGCTCAAACAGTGGGACCTGCGATTTCAGCCCCACGGGCACCCTGACCCCAGGGGGGCACACCGAGAGGGAGGAGGGCTGAAGCTGGGGAACCCCAGCTTCGTGGGGTGCAGCGGAAGCACAAGCCTTCCTGCCGGCCATGACCATGCTGTTATTGGAGCTCTGGCAATGAACAGTGCAGAGAAAGGAGAAAGTGCATCAGAAAATTCACAGTTAAGCTCTCATTTTTCAACAAAAGAGTTAACAACGTTCGTGCGTTAGGTCACTCATGCATCGCTGCCGTCAACTCCATTCCGTGAGGAAACTGGAATGGCAGGGCCTTGGCTACTGCTGGGACATGCACACACACACAGGACTCCTTCCCCCCAGTCCTCTAGGATACACTCCAAAACTTTAAATGGCTCAAAACCCTCTTTCCCCGATTGAAGCATTGTGCTGGCTCCACACTGGCCTTACATTCCATTTTCTTTGCTAGCAAGCTCTTTTTTGGGTTGGTTTTTGGTTTTGGTTTTTTTTTTTTTGGTTGGTTTATTTTCTTTTTTCTTCCCCCAATTCATTTTAAATCGTTTTTGGAGAAAATCCATTTGGCTGTATTCATGCCCATGCATTTCTAGTCATTCACAGACATGCTCACTCCCATTGGACATTGGAAAGAACAAATGGCCAACATAAACACCTGGTATACTCCATACACACTCCAGCAACACAAGCTTGGAAAGAAATCCAGAGTCTTCACGGGAAAAGCACCCCACAAGGGCAAGCACAGGGGGAATTCAGAACAAACCGGCTGGTTTTAAGGCAGGAAAGTTTGTGGCAGCTCGTTTGACTGGGATAGGTTGTCATTTCAGCTGGCCACCTCCCTGGCAGCAATCCTCCCCACGGAGTGGGGAAGTCCTTGAGTTAAAAACAGGCTTTTTATGGCTTCCTCAGAATAAATAATAAAAAATAAAATTTAACTGCTTTAAAAAATAGGGCAAGGGTTTGCCACTGAGCATCTGCCCAGCTGGTCCTCACTGCAGAGTCTGATACATGCCTACACCGAGCCTTTCCTGATGCAGAGACACCCAAAAAGGATGCTGGGAGCTGTGCTATTGTCAGGGCTACCTGATCTTTTTCAAAATTAGGGATCAACATCTAGCCACAAACATGTAGCTACAAAATCAGCGACACTGACTCCATTTAACACACACAGGGAGACTGACACGCAGACAAAACACAAGTGTGCCCCAAGATTTCCATCTTTATGCCAAGTGGGAAAATGCATCCAGGTAGGTAAGTTATTGGGATAAGAAGTGCAAGGCTCTCCAGTGGATACAGCTCACTGCTTTGCTCAGTCCTGCCTCTGACCTTGGCCAAGCAACACCTCAAGGGAGCAGGCAGGAGAACAGGGTGCTCTGTGCTAGGGGTTTCTGTCAGTAAAAAATCAATTTATCAGAGTGAAAAGAAACTAGAACAGCGAAGTCCAACGTGAACTAGCTGAAATTAAAAATTGTCAGAGGTTTTGGTTCTTCAGTTGAAAAGTAAGCTTGTGCCAAAAAATGGGATGCTCAACTTCCAGCCCGCAGCGCGTACGTAGGCTTGCCGGGGAATGGAGGAAGCTCAGGAAGCTGTCAAGCTGTTAGCTAGACTGCCTCGAGCAGATGAGAAGGGTTACTTTGCTAGACTGCTATGCTGAGAGGAAAGTGTTGCTATTTGTTTTCCCAGTCTCCTTCTGCAGTGTAATAACACAAACTTCCCTGCCGACCTTGGAGGCGAGCACTCCTCTGGAGAATCCCCAGGGCTGCCCTATGCCAGCAGACCCGCTGGATGCCCTGTCTTAAAAACTAACTCAAAATGCAAGAAAAATGCTCAAAAATCTTTTTTTTTAAAAAATAAAAATTTCTTTTTCACATGTGAAGTGACTCTCTCAGTCAATGGGTGAGAACCACTTAGCATTGCTTGGACCTGGATGCCTGTTCCGTGGGGCTTGTGCTTGCCTGGCACCAGGATGATCAGCTGGGAAGCTCACAGCAGAAATGACAAGAGCAGACAGACCTTCCTGCCTTAGAACCCATGTTGTATTTATGAGATGAGGCCACCTGAAACAGTTTTCCCTTGAAGACTCCAGTTCCCTTTTTGGCTTCCCCTTCCCAGGCTTGTCTTGCCACTCAGCAGCGCTGAGAAATAAGATAAACAGGAATGTGATACCAACCGTGAACTGCTGGTTCTGTCGTCGCCGTTGTGTCTACACACGGGAACAGAGGATTGGAGGAAGGGAAGAAACAGGAGGAACAGCATGCAAAAAAAGGGAAAATGGAAAAAATGGAACAGATAATATATGAGCAAGCTTTCAAAGAACATTGCGTGACAAGCAATAATAAAATGAAAGGCAAAAAGCATTTGAAGTGAGTTGCACTGTTTAGAAGACATGCCTCCAGTTCAAAAGCTATGAGCCTGAGGAAAACAGTAAATTTTTTTCTTTTTCCAGGTCCTTGCCAGAACAATTACTGGTGGTTGCAAAGTCAGGGGAACAGGAGACAGGAGAAAACACCGACACCAACGGTTTGGTTGGTGGGGACAAAACAGAAGCTCCAGAGCAGGATGAGGAGCTGAGGCTTGGCACATCGCTGTTACACTCTCAAACACTGCCCCATCAGAGCTCCCCTGGCCAGGGAACAGTCTGCTCCTGCCTCTCCTCCAGCTTCCCAGCCACCACCTGCATGATGAACCATATTTTCCAGCATAAAATATGTTCTAGAACTGGCAACTGTGGACAAACATTGCCGTTCCCTCTGCTGCAGCAGGTCCCTGGTTGGACAGCTATGGGTAATTAAAACATCCTGTATATTTTTTTGCTGGTTAGTCTGAAGCTGACTCTACTCCATTTGGACTACATCCCACTGGAAATTTCTTGGGGGGCACTGCCTTGCCAATGGAGGGATTCTTTGTATCTTCCAGGTGTTTCCAACAGGCAGTTTAAAAAGACTGACCCAAAACTGAAGGCTTTTTCTGACAGTTCTTTCCCCCACACCAATAGTTCTAAACTAAATGTAACCACATTACCCAAATTTACTATTTATTTAGTTCTTGGAGGCTGTTTACTTTCCCTCTGGAGGCAGGTGCTCTGCGGCAGGGGTCAGTGGCTGGAGCGGACGGGCTCCTCAGGACGTGTGACTGAAATAAATCCCAGAGCCAAGGGCCAGCCAGGTTTGGGGCAGCCGTGCCTGGCTGGAGGCAGGCAGTGTTTGAGTGAGGAGCAGCGTGTGAGCGAGCCTCAGCGGCGCTGCAGCCCGGAGCTTGGGTTTTGCAGCAACGACAGACAATTCACAGCGGCGTTTCCCCTCGCTGACACAACCTGGGGACGGGCCCCTGAGCGGGCAGAGGCAGCAGTGGAAAAAGGAGGACCTGTTTCTTGGCAATTTAGCTGAGGACAGCCCAGGGCTGAATTCCTGAAGCAGCAGCAAAGACAAGAATCATACAAGGAATACACAATACTTACAGATACAAGGTCTACATGCTTTAATTATGGAAGCAAAACAAATAAACCCTGCACAGTTTAACAAACTGTACCAAGACTTGCATAGCAGATTATCAAGCCGTCATTAGCCTGTTTCCACTGCCAACGTAGGCTGTTCTCATCTTGGCAACCAAATCTAAGGCACCCTCAAGGAGGCCAGCCCTTGTTCTCCTGTGGGAGCCCTGGGGGCCTACAAAGGAAACCTTCCAAAGCCACGAGGAGACCAAGAGCAGGGCTTTGCTTTGGTTTTGGGTAGCAATCCCCATTTGTTTTAACCAAGCAAATGGTGGAAGGGGAAATGGTGGTGGAGGTGGGGGGAAACCCATTGTTTAGAAGGGCTTGTAAAACTGAGTATTAATTCCTGAGATAGCATCTTGGCATCTATAAATAGTCTCAATTTACTGTCTTCCTGAAATAAAAAAAGTTATGTCAGCTTTTACACTAAATAGAGAATCTGCTGGAAGCAAACTTGTATTGATGTGCTGGAAGAGATTATTAGTCAAGAAACAGTGCAAACTGGACAGTGCATCTCGCTTCCCCGTCCGGGGACAGAGACCGACAGGTTACACAAAATAAAGTTCTCAAGCGGTTGTAAGTGCGAACAAATATCCACGTCAAACAACATGTTGGCTGCAGCTGGAATGACAAAGTTATGATTAGCAAATGGTTTGGATGGTTGCAATAGGAAACACAGAGTGGTTAAAATTCAGAGTGAGCTTTTGGGGAGTCCTGTTCAGTCCCAGTCCTTTGGGAAGGACTGCACACACGTGTTCCAGAGGGAATGACCCCGTGTAAAGACTTGAACACGCTGACACTGGCGTGTCTCTACATCACCACGTGGCAAAGGAGAGAAAAAGGTCACTGGTGCTTTGGTACCAAAACAGTGCATTCCTGAAAATCCGTGTGTGTCCCCACCACTGCCACTCCACAGCCTGAAGGGACATCCCAGCCCTGCAATGCTGCTGCTCACACAACCCCTAACTTCAGGCAGGCCTGGCTGACTTTGAAGGTGCTTTCCTGAATCCTGGGTATGTGCCACCAGCTTCTGCTTTGCTTTCAAGAACAGCCACATTTCCGTGTCAGAGCAGGCACACAACACCCCAGGGATCAGCCTTCTGCCCCATGTCCTACAACAAAATCCATCTCTTCTCCTCAAATGCTGACCAACAAGTCTTTGATACACTCCTGACTTAACTCATGCTGACCAAGGAAAGGCTCTGCTGTCACAAAAAAGCACTGCTCTGGCCCCAAGCCATCGATATGCAGAACAGCTACACGATCACCCAAGGCTGACAGCTATCATTTAAAATGGAAATCTGGTGATGAAGAATGGGCTGGTCTGCCAGAAAAGCCAAGAGGACATAGCAATCACATAACCAAACAGACTCAACGTGGGATTTTCTATCTTAATATCAAGGCTTCTCTTCTCAATGCCAATCAGGACTGCTGTTCAGGAAAAGCAGAACAATGCCAAGGCCTTCCAAAATCTTTGTGTACAAAAGCTCCTCAGGGGCCTGGTTTATAGTTACAGAAGGTACCCAAGGGAGTAACCATTGGCCTGTACAAAGCTGCAAATTTCACTTTATTGGGATTTCTGTGTAGCAACGGCCATAAGAAATAAATATCTGCCAGCTAAGACAACTCAGATGACACCCAAGCTCTAGGCACTCACCACTTCAGTAGGCAGCTACACGAGGGCACACACACATATACACACACATATTTACAAAATTACTGTGTGGAGGCAGCTGGGCAACATTTCTCAGAGTTATGAGCTCCACCGCTGAGCCTCCTCGTTTTCTCAAATGGATTCTCTCCAACTTCAGACTGTTTGCAGAGTGTGACAGATCAGGCCCTTTAAACTTGGCCATAATTAGTCCACAGCCTCAAACAGAACAAGCACGATGGAGGAATGTTAAAACCCCAGCAGCAAAATTCAATTCCCCTGGTTGAATGGTGCAGCCACAGTGCTGCAGGCACGCAGAGGCACTTGGTGCAGGGGGTGAGGAGCACACACAGAATTACAGCAGCACATCCACAAAATAACAGCAAAACATGCTGCTGCCTTTTAAATTTAAAGAGGCTTTAGCAAGTATAGATATCCATTCAATATATTGCTTTTTAAATTGCTTTCTGAACTGAAACCAAAAGCCAATCTGATCCCTGACGCATGGAGCTCTTTTTCTTCCCGATTTTCCAGACTACTTCACATGTAGTGACCGGGGTGAGTGTGAATTCCTGCACGCAGCCTGAGGGAACAGCATGCAGCACTGCAAACAGATCCCTGCTTTGGTTCAGGTCCCTGGGGCTGATGCAAAAGCCTACAAAACCCTTTCTGCTGTTCCCCTGGATTCAATTTCTGTGGGACACCAGCACAGATGTCACATCCCACAGCAATGCGGGAGATGAGGGGTGATGAGGCTCAAACACCAGAGCAGTGGCACATCCATCCTCTCCCTCACCTCAGCCATCCCCTTCCTCACCTCAGCCATCCTCCCCCTCACCTCAGCCATCCTCCCCCTCACCTCAGCCATCCTCCCCCTCACCTCAGCCATCCTCTCCCTCACCACATGCTCCTCCAAGGATGGATGGAGATGTCCTTTGCATCCCAAAGCCCCGATCTGCTCCGTACAGTGCTCTGGGTTGGTGCTGAGTGTCCCCGTCCAGGCGTGCTGCAATGGGCCCTGGGGACAACTTGATTAGCAGACCAGATGTTTCACAGAAATCATCACAATCTGTATGGATGCTGTGTGTGACCAGAACAAAAATAATCTGACATTAGCACAGTGGCTCTAGCCATGCTTTTGCATGTTTCTCCACACAGATTTGTGAGGATTTGGGTTTGATTTCAAGCCCAAGCTTGCACACATCCCACGCTTCTGCTCGGCAAGATGATGGTTTGTGCACTGCTTATGCTGTGTCATCAAAGGTAAGGCCACATATGACAGGTCCTACCTGCTACTGGCTGGGATGGGACTGAAAGACTGAATTTTATTAAATTTTATTTCCTGTCCCAGGCCTGTCAGCTCTGCCTTTAGCCCCTTTAATGCGGACACATCCTGGATGAAAATGTCAGAAAGGCACAGAATCATCTTTAAATTAACTTGACATTTTACCAGGGACAGGCAGAACCTTCAACAGAAAGCAAAACTTAAATAATAAGTAATTTGGGGGAACAAATCCCTGGGCTGCGTCCCTTCACAGTGGAATCAAGCACCTGAACATGTCACAGCTCAACAGCAGACTGGGAATGTCGAGAGCAAACTGGGAGCCCTGGCTGCTCCTGCTGATGTTCCCATCTCCCGCTGGCAGCGTGGCCATCTCCACATCCCCAGGAAAGCCAGAGTCTGTCAGAGAGTCCAGACAGCCCAGCAGAAGCTGACTACTCTCAGCTGACTGGGGAGCAAAAGTGTTTTTACCATGGAATTCCATGCCAGCACCTGCAGTGGTGCCAGGCAGATGTGGCTGTACCTGAGCCGATGTCCTGGTCCTGCTTTAGTCATCCCCAGGCTGCCTCCCACAAACCCACTGCAAGGAAATCTGAGAAAAGGATGACTGGGACTGCATTCTTCCTGCCCACCAGCCACTGGGATGACTGCTGGGATAAACTCCCTGCAACTGCAGCTTTTCACACCACCGGCTGTAATTAGGAAAGGACAAACTCCTACTGAAGATAAAAAAAAGTTCTTGTTTTGAGGAAGTTTTTTGGCATGTGAAATGCTCTGAAAACCTATTTTTGCTGACAGCGTTCACATTTCCATGTGCTATTATTTTTAAAGCACCTGGGATGACACGAAGTTGTGCTTATCAGGAGACAGCTTCTGCCCCTGTGGGTGACAGCAGAGTTCCACCACCATGTGCCCCTGCTCAAGAGCTGATCTTCCAACTCAGCATCAATTCTCAGCTCCTGCTTTGGAGCTCACTGGCTCCTGCACGCCTCCAAGACAAAGAGAGCTTGCTCCTGCTTGTAGAAATCCTGAGCCTCAGGAAGGAACTCAGAGCTGTTTCCACAGGACGGGCTCAGTGCTTTCCACACGCATTCACTGAGGGGGCTGGGAATTCTCAAGTGAAAACCACTGCCTGCAGTGTTACAGCCCCCTGAAACACACACCCACAACTGCTACTCCAAGGGATCAGTGGGATTTGAAACATGCTCTAAATGGGCCCTCCAGGGAGGACATGGGGGGCCCCCAGCCTGCAAAGGATGGAGAGCAGCACCTTTACAGAGTCAGCAGCATCCACCACAGGGCTGGCAACACCGGCAACCTGCACCTGTCACCCCCAGGTCCTCACCAAACACCTGTGTAATTCCACCTGTGGAGAAAGTGTGGGAAATGCAAATGTTCACCTATGAATGATGCCGTGGATCCTGAGAGGCGGGCAGGAGTGAGCAGGCTGGGAAAGGCAGGTGAACACTCAGTGCCATGCCCCGAGATCGGGGCTGGACTGTGATTAAGGACCTTTATTTCCCAGGAAACAACAGCTGCCCAAGCCCAGCATTCCAAGGAGCGACTCCAGGGTAATTCAAATGATGCTGCTTGCTCTGCTGTATCGTATTGTACATCTTAATGAAGAAAGCCACAAGGACAATTTAACTGATAAAAAAGGGCTCGGCAGCGATAACGGCTGAAACACCAAAGGATGGCCGGAATATCAATGCTGTTGGAGGATACATGGAAAAGATCAAGCTGTCACGCAGGAAATCTTTTCAAGCACCTACACTAAAGTGACAGAGGGAAAGCTCTAAAGGTCGCGGTGTTTGGAAACTTCACCACTGCTCAGCTTGTCCTTCGCTGGAGAAAGCATCAGGTCAGCTTTCCAAGAGCTCCCCCAGAAACTCCCTGAACCAATAAATCAAAAGGACAACTCCAAGGGCAGAATTTTCTAGGGTCACCTGCTAGAAACTGCTTCAGTGCAGCCTCTCTCCCCATGTTTTATTCAATTAAAGCAAGACAATTGTTTTTCAGAACTACTCCATGGTTCCAGGGGACATGAACTAGGTCAGGTTTATACTAAAAGTAGGGGAAGAATAGCAAAATGAAACAGATTTCAAGCCCACCTCATCCTAAGGATTGGATTCCAGTGGGCTGGCTCCAGATGCCTGGATTGCCAGCAGCTCAGAGAACCCCGTTGGCTCCCACCTCTCCTCTGTCAGACAGGAAGAACGCTGGAGCATTTGGGTGAGGACAGGAATTAAGTTATCAGGTGTCTCTCAAGGCTTTGAAAAATGTTCCAACACTGCTCTGCTATGTAATTCTAGAGATTATGTTAATTTGACCTAATTTTTTCCAGCCAGAAAGTCTCTTAACTACCGAAGGGCAGAAGCTGGTGTGGCTCCACGCTCCTGAGCACTGACTGGAGAGGACACACGCGCACATCTCTGCACGACAGAGGGAGAAGAAGCCTCAGCTGCTCTGGGTGGGAAAAGCACACAGCTCATGGGCAGTGGATGGCAAGATGCATGTCAAGAAGACTCATTGCAAGGGAAGAAAACAGTAATTTCTCTTATTAGCATTAGTGAATCTTCTTCAGACAAGTCGCAAGCAGGAACTGCTGGAATCAGGGAGCAATATCACATTTTCATTACTTTTCCAGCCTCCTCAGCAGTTCAAAGCCAACACAGAAAAGCATCAAGAAGGCAATGGAGACCCACTGAGTTCTGCCACCAGAGTCTGAGATCCTCCACCACTGCAAACAAAGGTGAGAGAACAACGCTGGACAGCCACATGCTCCTTACCCCAAGGAACCTCTGCCAGGCTGATGACATGGCCATTTCTGACTGCACGAACCACCACCCTCCCCTCCCCGTCTTATTTTTAATATAAAAATCTGGACAACTCTGTGAAGGAAAGCCCAAAGGCTACTGAGCATCCAGAGATGAGCCACAGCACTTGCAGCAGGACAGCAAACAACCAAAGTGCTATTTATTGGGAAGAACCAACCAGTACTGTAGAAGCTGACACCACGGGTGAGGACAAGCGAGGACAGCACAGGCTTTGGAAGGCAGTGCTGGGGCAATCCCTAAAATGACAGGCTGATAACAACCCAGTTCCCAGAAAAAGGACAGTCATTAAGGTTTGCAGGCACCAGGATTAACTGAAGGGTTACCCAAGCATCAAGACACATTGTTCCTTTGAGCCCTCCGAAATCCATGAGCAATTACCGTCGAACAAAGAAACCTGCGAGCGCGTCCACGTACAGCCTGTGTACACACGGCCGAGCCTCTCTGCCAACAGCTCTTAGGGAGGCTCTGAGAAAGCCTCCAGCCTCCACTGAAACAAAAGCGGGTTAATCCAGGAATCAAACACACGGAGGAAGGGACAGCGGTCACGGCAGAGCATCCCAGGCACCCCAAGCTGTGTGTGTGGAGCTGGGGTTACCGGTGCGCACCTGCAGGGAGGAAGCAGAGCACGGCGAGGGCTGGCAGGGCGATGGTGGCCGCCGGCGCGCGTTAAGGCACCTTGGGAGAGAGGCTTCGTCCGTGCCAGCGGGGCCTGCCCTGGGTGCAGAAACCTCGAAAGGAAAAGAAGCCACGAAACGCCCTGGGCAGGGTGGTGAGAGTCAGCTGAGCAGCGTCATAAAAGCAAATAAAATGTGAAGGCATTTACACAAGGGGTGCTTTACAGCAAACAGTAAACGTTGTGCCATTAGCTATTCAATGGTCCATCCTCACCTGCCGTTTGTCACCTCTGCCTCAAAAATAAATAAACAAACAAATAAATAAATAAAGCCCCACAAAAAGCAGCAAGCAAAAGCAAAAGCAGCGGTTGGAATAGGAAAGGTCAGAGAAATGACAATGCAAATGGTTACAAATAAATCAGAAGGGTTTTCCTGATGAGTCAGGTCTGTGAGGAGGTATGAGGATGTGTCAGAGAGAGGTGTCATGATCTTGCTGGTTGTTTTTATTCATCTTTTCTCGCTAGACACAGAAAACCTCACAAGCTGAAAGGCAGCTCCTCAAGAATGGGCCTATGGATGGCACTCACTCAATAAAAACGACTGGTGGAATTCCCTTTTCTGGGAGAGTGAGGGAGAAGCTTATCACAGAGAAAGACCAACACCTCGGCATGAGAAAAAGCATCTTGAGTCACATCAGGTGAACTGAATTGCCAAAGACCAAACTTTCTATAAATTGTTCAGAAATGGATACTGACAGGATGGAGGCTGAAACGACTGCCCATGCTAAGGGAGCTCTAAGGCTGTTGGCATCCTGTGTTTGAAGCACCCAGTGTTGGCCACCAGTAACTGAATTAATCACTTTTTCTGCCATGACAATTCCCACGTTTCAGGAACACCCACACCCACGGCAAGGACCGTCCGACGCTCTGAGCTGCCGGACCGGGGCTCGTGCTGTGGGTGGGTGTATTTGAGGGAAAAAAAAAATACTGCAAGGGACTGGTTTGTTGTTTTTCCCCAGGCTTCATGCTCTGCTTATATACATAAAAGACAATAAACATTCAGGACATTTCCAATGGTTATGAAGGTACCGTACCTGTGATGGTGGTAGGGATGGTGGTGGTAGTGGTGGTGGTTGTTGTGGGAGGAGGGATAGTTGTGGGGGGATCTGGATAAAATATAAAAAGGAAAATAATAAAAAAGCAAATTAAGAAAAAAACAAGCAGAACACAACAGCGGTCAATTGTGATCAGAGGAAAACAAGGATGCTAAGAAGCAGCGCAGGGGTTGGGGGCTTTCCTTGGCTCAATCCCAGGGGGAGAGCCTGGCAGTGCAGGGACAGAGGGGCCAGATCCTCTGCCCACACTTACTCGGGCTGGAGAACCTGGCCCCAACCTCTCCCCCACTTTCTGCCTCCTACAATGCTAAAAAAAATAAATAAAACCCAGCACAAATTAGTCAATGAGAGAGAAATGGAATGGGAGAGGCATAAGGAAAATAAACTGCACACTTTCCACAACAAAAAGACCAGTTTGCACATACAAGGAGAGACACAGTGGTGCTTTGGTGGTTGTCTATGGATACATTTGCAAACCCAGGTGGGAGGGTTGTGTGAGGGGCCCTGCTGTGCTTCACAGCCTGAACATTAACAGCACATGAACAGATCTCACTGTCTTCCCAGGGCCATGAACCTCACTGCTCTTCCTCTATGAACACATGGCAGCAGGATGTTAAAAACTACTTCAAAGATGGTAAGGAATACAGAGAAATGACAACATCATTGCTGAATATCAATTTCCAGGTATGAGGAATTCCACCAAGCTCTTTTAATTTAAAAAAAAGTCAATATTTTTCTGACAATTTCAGTTACACACTCTTGTTTTTGCTACTAGGGCATCGTTAATGAGATGTTTCTCTCTGTGACCATTTCTCAGATGGACTGGACCTGTTGAGATTTAAACCCTGCTGCTTGTCACGGGATTGATGTTACACACAGGGACACATCCTTATCAAAACTATCGGGCAGGAGAAGGTAGATATGAGAAGATGTAAAAGAAAAAATATGTATCAATGCCCAGATGATCAAACTGAATGCACTAAGTAGTCAGAAAGACTTTGAACTACGGATTCATTTGGCAATAATAGAGCATGAAACCTTTCATGGGCTTTTGATTTTAGGTTTCCTCCGTAGCACGTCAGCTGCTCCTCACTAACACATCTGCTACTCTTTTATCTCTGAGCAAGTTCCCTTGGATCCCCTAATTAAGATATCTGAACTTTAATTATATACTGCACCTTTATTATATTCCATCCAACTTCCCAAGAGTTAAGGAACATCACCTCAGAGCTCGCTGTGCTATGAGCAGCCACTGTCTGTCCTCTGCATCCCAAGATCTCAGCCCCTGTGCTCGTGTCTTGCTCCTGACCCACACATCTCCCCAGGGGCAGAGGGGCACAGCAGCACTGGGGAAGGGCCCCCAGACTCACACTGATCAGCCTGAGACTGGCTGGGCCATGGGCTCTTCCTCCATAAAAGCAAAAAAAAAAATGCTGGAGCTAATGAGCTAATGGAGCTGGAAGTTTCTAGCAATGTATCTGCCCATGCCCATGGGGAGGAAAAGCATAAAATGGATTTTAGAAATGAGCATGTTTCCAGTGTGTGTCAAGGTGATTGTACATCCCCATCCCACGTGGGCAGCTGGGAAGGTGCTGGGCACAGCTCAGCTGCTGGAAGCCACATCAAACCCTTGACCTGCAGAGATGGGAACGGGACTGCCTGAATGCTGCCTCTCCCGGGCTGTGCCAGGCCCTGCTCTGTGTCTGCAGCCCCTCAGCTCCCACCCTGGGGCAGTTCTGCACCGTGAGCAGCCACAGCTGCCCTGCTGAGGACAGCCAGGCACGTCCTGCCACCACGGCCCCCGCCGTGCACAGCCCCAGCCCCTGTGTTCTGTGTGCTGCTGGGGAATGAATGCGCTGCTTTTGGGTGGTGAAAGAAGCCACGGGCCAGAGGTCTGAGTGCTCCACCAGTGAGCATGCTGAAGCTCCCCTCAGCAGCAGCCAGCTGGGCTCTGTACCAGCAGGCTTCAGCTGACAACCACAGCCCAACCTCTCCCTCCCCACTCTGGACTTCTCCCTTTTCAACCAAGGGTTAAAAGCATTCCTTGTGCCATCCAGAGTGGCAGGATGCTCCCAAATGTGCAGGAACTGGAGATGATGGGATGTGTAAAACCCTTCTCTGCCCATGAGCTGCCCTCCTCTACACAGACAACACATCTGCCAGATGCCTAAGCTGGAACCCACAGGCCCCTGTCCCCTGAGAACCTGCATCTCCTTCCAAGTAAAGCTATCTTGGGTCTCCTGGGGATTTAACCCCGAGAGGAAGAAACCCCAAGGAAGTCCTGCGCTGTCTATTCTCGTCACATCCCAAATGCAGAGTAATTATGTGAGATTTCCCACGAGCTCAGGGAAGCTCAGGCCAGTGATGCTGGGGAGGTTCCCCCAGCCCTGCCTCGGCCCAGGATGGGTACACAAAACTACAGCTGGCCCTCAGCTGCTTTATGGCAGCAGCTTTCATGGTTTCTGTCTCATGGGGAACTGCCTGTGTCCTATTCCAACTGCTCTGCTCTCTGCAACACTGCTTATTTCTTTCAACACTGATGTGAACAAGTGGGTTTTTTATATTGTGAGCATGCAAATTACCAATCATAAATGCGTACCTGACTTCATTTTGTAAACTGGGGCCCTGTGGAGTGAGAGGCACTAGAAAAACTACCTATAGGATGGGGTTCAGGAGTTTTGTATAGGCTCAAAGCTGTCACTACCTTGAGTCTTTAGGCAAGTTCCTAAGACTGGGCTTAAAATCACTCCTGCAGAGGTGGCATTTGGAGAGGTATGGGAGGTTCTCCACTCTGACTGGATCAGAGTAACTACCAGAGAGCTAAGATTGCAGAGCTTCAGGCAGCTGTTGCATGGAACAAACTCCACACCAAGTTTCTGTCCCATCTGAGTGGAACCATAGCATCGTTCAGGTCAGAAAAGACCAAGGAACCACCAGGAACTCGGCCCAGCCACACACAACCGCCCTTAACAGAGAAAGTTTAAATATGCAGCCCAAGGAACAGCTCATCATTAAACTGGGGGATCGCTCTGCAAGTGCCTCCTCAATCTCCACTCCGTGCAACACCTCATGGCAGGGGCATGAGGTTTACAGCAATGCCACAGTAACGCAGGTGAAACGAGGAATTAATGCAGGTACTTCACAGCGCTTTAAAAGATGCTGAGGCATGTTTTAGTGTCTGCCCAGCCACACAGACAGGCTGAAGGCATCACATTCCTCCAGTTTATTTACTGGTTTGTAATTATCTAGGGCTGCTGGCTGATTAACTTGCTAGCGAAAGGCTCAGAACCCCTTGGACCATTGCTCAGGCCACTGGAGGAGGTGTTACCAGGAGGACAAGAAACCATTGAGAAGTCCAAGGAGAACTGCACAGTTCTCCCCACGCCCCTGCTCTGGCTTCCCTTAGGCTTCACCTGGCAGCACGGGGTGGGAGCTCCCGGAGCCAGGACACACCGAGAGCCCCAGCAGCACCCCAGGGCCGTCCCAGCCCCTACCCCAGCCCAGCATCGGGGTGTCAGGAGCTGCCTGTGAACCTGGCATTGAGCAAATGTTAAGTTCTGTCACAGCTTTCCGAGCAGGGCATGTTGCAATTACGTGTAAACGAGTCTAGAAGAACGGTGGTTTTTCTCACGTACCGTATACAAACAGCATGTAATCCGCATGTGATTTCCCCACCGCGTTGGAAGCCTCACAGCGGTATGTACCATTATCTGTTTTGTTTAGGTTACTAATGAGAAGGTTTGAACCAGACACTACAACGTGTTGAGGCATCTCATCATCTACTCTTAACCACCTCATGTCCGTAGGCCTACAGAGGAGGGAGAAAAAGAAACAGTCACATTACTATTTTCCTATGGTCAAGATGGCATCTTCAAAAGTTCATCCACAGACAGAAAGCCCAAACCAAGAAAAACTGTAAAGAAACAACACATACTTTTTTGTTCTACTCAAGCCCAGATGCTGTCGGGCTTCCTCAATTTAAATTTATTTTAACCCAACAGGAAACTGTATCCAGAGCTTAAATTTTCTGAAAACACTAATGCAAGCAGGAAGAAAGTTCATTAGTGGTTAATCATTCGCTTACTCAGCAAACCTGAAAGCTCTGCGGCTACAGACTCAGTGTTCATCCACGGGGTGCTCTGAGGGCAGAGCTGGACAGCAGAACAAGTAAGGTTTTGTCAAGTTTGAACCCTTCCACATGCTGCCAGGGACCTGGTGACCTCAGCAGGGGCTGTGCCGTGCACTGAGGGAGTTCCAGCCCTCCTCCTGTCCCCCAGCCCGCCTGGCAACCCCTTCTTGCATCCCACACTGATGGAACCCAGTGGGCAGGGGGTCTGCAATATTCAGGGAATGAAATGAGCCTGGTTTATTAGAGCTGGTAAAGATTTGAAGCGCTGAAGGGCTTTGTGGGGTCTTTTGAGTTTGTGGGGGTGTTTGGCATCTATTATTATTATGTCTTCAAGCAGCAGTGAGGAGACAGATCAGCTGTTTCTCAGCAAGAAAATTCCAGAACCTTTCAGGCCACTCAGCTCCTCTTAAAGGGGAGTTTCCTGCAGCACAGCATTTCTCAGCCTGCCTGGCTCGAAGGCTGGCAAGTGGGACTTCATGTTGCCAGAGGTATCCCATGGCTCAGGCTTCTCCCTGGGTCCAAACAGCACATGACAGGCATGATGCAGAAGTTCCTGATGCTTCAGTATCCCAGCCAAGCTACTGGATGGATCCAGCACCAAGTTCACTCAGCTGGGCATTGGCTGACTGGTTTTGGACACGGGCTTGGCATTCTGTCCCTCACTGCCATGGCATTGGCACACAAGCCACAGCATGGGCAGCAGAAGCTCCTGAGTGAGCCCAAGTGCAGTTTAACTTCAATATGGGTGGGAAGGGTTTGGATGTTCCTGGTTGCAGTTTTTAAAGGGCTCTTTGTGCTGTAGAGACCCCAGGTTTCCCAGCTGGTACACGACACAGCAGCTGCTGCTCAGAGAACTGTGTCCCTGGATGCCCCACAAGTGACCATTTCAGCATCTTCCCACTTCTGTAATGGTTTTAGGAGGTTGTGTCTAATCTAACAAAATATCTGTATTAATACCAAATAAAAATTTCTCCTCTCTGGTCTTTTTTTCCCTCTGAGCTTCCTTCCCCCAGTATTTATGTTGCCAAATTTTGCAGAGAAATTACTTCGCTTAACTGGAGAAACCTCCCCCTTCATCTAAAACCTCTGTAAAAGATTTCATGAAACCTCTTTGTCTTAAGAAGATGGAGCCAAACCCAGCTCATTACTTTACTGTGTATTTTCTTAGCTTCGGGAGAGCCAGGTGAAGTGACCTAGAGAAGCCAATTCCCAGCACATCACCAGCACCACGCAACGTGCAGCGGCAAGCTGCCAGGGAGATGTGTCTGTCCTATTTAACATGGGAATGTCTTACTCATAGCCTGCAAGGAAAAAATGTAGAGAAGCCTGTTCATTAGATTCCCAGCTGATAGCAAATGGGAGGCACTGCAGGTACCCAGGGGAGCAGGAATGCAAAGGGGCTTGGCAGGCTCTGAGCAGGGAATAGCCACTAAACGGAATTCAGCAGGGATGTGCCAGCCTCTGATGCACAGGGAAGGGATTGGCCTCGTGCCAAACAGAACAAACTGGGAAGTGGGAACCAAGCAAGTACTATGGGAATCAAGAAAATACTGGGGAAGGGGATGTAGGCTACCAGGGAGGATGAGGGCAGCCTGAGCCTCCTCGGCACTGGGTGCCTGCTCTGCCCACAGTGCTGAGCTGGATGGGGTCCAGCTCCCCATGCCCCAGCTCTGGGCACACTGCCAAGGAGGCACTGACAGATCTCAGGGATGTTTGCAGAAATCTTATGGACATGATGAAAATAAACAAGGATAGTAAATACTTGACAGCCATAAATCCAAGTGGAAGAGAAAGTATTTTGAAAAAAAATAAAGCCGACGAAACTTAAATTAGAACAGCAATGAAAGTGTGAGAAAATCTACCCTCCCTTGCCAGGATTTTCCTGATGCATAAATTTCTTCAACTGCCTAAGAAAGCCTCAAGGGCTTGGCAAAAAGAGGAGAGAGAATAAAACTGGTATTCTATAAAAACCACACGGGGCACCAAGGGGGAGGAAAACCATCACACAGTCAGTACGAGCAGAAGGATGGACTGCCTTACCTGGGATCCACCCCACCTCCCCAGGGCTCAGTGTCCATGCACTGGCACCTCCTGGGGACACGATGCAGCCCCTGACCCTGCTTTTGCAGATCTAACCAACCCAGGATTAACTGCAGAATAATGCCACCCGAGCCATTCCCTGCTGGAAGAGGTGTCCAGCTGGGAGCCTTTCCCTTCTGCACCCGAAGGCTGCTGCAGAGTGGCCAGGAAGGGCTCTCCTAAGAGCTCTGCCAGTGGAAATCCCTCGGCCATTAGGTGCACAGGAATAAATGCAAATCAAACTGGACATGTTCAGCAGTCAGCAGATGTTTGGGTGCAGGAAGCATCTCTCCCTCCCTCTGGGACATTGTCTTCGCAGCAGAGAATGGCAACAGGAACAGTGGCCACGCAACGTCCCGTCACCACCGGCCCCCCTGGGCCACCCCTGGGAAGGGTCCAACTTACTGTGGCTTTCCAAAGGCTGTGCACGTCAGCTCCAGCGGCTCCCCTTCTCTCGTCAGGCCTTGCAAGGGGTAATTCTGAGAAACCCGCACTTGAGGCTTATCTGCAGGACACAAAACACGGCTCGGTGAGCCCCGGCTCTCGCCCCCGCTGCTCCCCCTCGCCCGCTCGGAGCCGGCAGCAGCAGCGCCAGCCCTGCCGGGCACCGAGCTTCCCGGGAAGGGCCTTCTGCTCCTCCCTGAGCTCGCTCACAAACTCATCTGCCTTCGTGCTGAGGGGAAGCTGGAGAGACGCTGGTGCCCGGAATGGAAGGGCTTTGTGGTGTATCGGTGACTCTGCACCACAACCCCTGGAGTCCGCGAGTGTGAACGCGCTGGGCTGGACAAGAGATGCTCGTTAGAGACACAAACAGAGCCACAGCTGCCTCTGTGTAAACAACACCAGGCTGTACCTCGTCCAGACGGAGCTCCTCTAAATCCTACAATAAACAGAATTAAAGCCTGGATAGTTAGGGAGCCAACACAAAAACACTTTAGGAAGACCCTGCAGGAAAAAAAGAGCCAAGCTACAAACCTGGAGTCCACAATTAAAAAATTCATTACCTCCCATGACTGAAACAGAGATTAAAAACGCAATCTGAGCTGTAGCTAAAACATTATCAGCGCAGGAAATCAATTCAAGGCTACAAGTGCCATTAAGCCATAGATATTTTTCAGGAATTTACTCAACTGTAAGGAACAAAGGAAGGAAAAAAATCAGTATGCATAAAGGTTGAAACCATTTAAATGTTTCTATTTCCTTTGAGAGTAACTGCTACCCAAAATATTGGCTGGCTGCATTTTATTAACTGTGTTTAACTCATTAACATGCCTCCTATGGAATAATAGAGATTAGGGAAAAAAAACCCGCGTGTCAGGATTTAACCAATTTAAACTCTCATAATTTTCAGTAATGGAATAAGCTACACAAGTAAATCCTCTCCCGAGATGACTCTACCACAACATTTCATCAACTAATCCCTGTTACAGATGCTTCCTGCAGCTCTGGAACTGGGGTGTCCTTGTGGGCTGGGGGCAGTGGCAGCCCTGTGGGACGGCAGCTCTTTGGGGTGTCACTGACTGAGGGGACAAGTCCCAGTGCCACAGGAAATGGGGCAGCTTCGGTGTGCCTGGAAAGGCGCTCCAGCCCTGGAGTGGCACCAGGTCTGCACAAGGAGCACGGGAGGACAAGTTCACTCCGGTGTTATGCAGCAAATAAATCACCTGCCACATCCTCGGCACTGCGCTCACCACTCCCGTCCACAACTCCCACCCCCACAGCCATCTGCTCCCCCTTTCTGATGTGCTCTGCAGCAGCACCAGCAGCCTGTGCCAGGAACATGGATGGTAATTATATCCGTGCTGTGGAAGGAGCAGGAAACTTTCCCAGCTCAGTTTACTCGGCACATGGGGACTGAAACGCCTCCTTTTGCTGTTTGCCTCTCCCGCTGCATCCCCTTCCTATTAGGTGAGTTTAGTATTTCTAATGAGCTGTTTACTAATGACAATTACTTATGGAAATCAGGAGGAATACACCCAGCTCACTGTACTGAGAGAAAACTGCCAACTCCATGCGCTCCCACCAAGCTGGGTGAGCCCTTCCACTGGCACTTCCCAGCCCCCTGGGCTTCATTAAACTGACGATGGCAGTGAAGAGGACACGTCCTGTTTGCATCCAGGTATGGTCGAGGTGTCACCTGCAAAAGGAATCTGGGTTCATCAGCACATGTGCCAGCACTGCCAAAGCCAAGAGCTTCCCAACGGAGCTACCACAGCAAAGGACTTGTCAGCAGGCTGGGAATTACAGAGGGCACTCAGAAATGTACCCAGACCTGGAGGACTGCGAGGGATGGCTGGACACTCCAGAGAAGCAGCTGGCATTAGGCTCATGGCATGCAAGATAAATTTCACTCAAGAATCTGGAGGGGCAATGGTGTCCTTTTCCCTTTGTTTAAGGACGTGCTTTTAGAGCATCTTCAATTCTCCTTGCAGCGCTCACCCCCTGCCTCACAGCAAGTCAGTGTATTTCCTGCAGATTATGGACTCCACGTGCAGGTGTGTGAAATGCCGAGCGCTCTGGGACCCCCAGCCCGCTCCTGTGACATTCAGCAGCGCACACAGACAGAGCACTGATGGTTCCAAGCCTGCCCCAGCTGCCTGCCAGCGCCCTGTTACGAGAGATGCTCCAGCAGAGGTGCCCACGGCTCCGTACCGCGGGGTGACCACACCTCGCAGGCTAACACAAGGCAAGACGTGGCAGCTTTCACCACCAAGTGCACTGCACTACCCTGGAATCCTCAACTTGGAACTCCATAACATCACACCACTGGATTGTTACATAAAAATAAACACTTGCATCTGTGCACCCGAGGCCCTGTGTGCTCCGTGGAAGCCAATTAGACCCAACAACCCACAGCTATTTCCTACTACGCCTCTTTCCAGAGGCTTAAAAAAAACCAGCCTCGTAATTTAATAAGGCACCTTTATTAAGCTAAATTCATTCAAAAGCTCAGAGTGATATACAAGGTTAAATACCAGTCGTCTAAAGGTTACACTGTAGCAGCAGCCAATTTGAAGAACTTATTACAAAGCCATTCTGCATTTGATGAGATTTCTCTCACAACAGGCACGGCGCGTGCCCGTGCAGCGGGGGCTGCAGCCCCCAGAGGGACCACGCACCCCAAAACCCCCACCTCCCCTCAGGATGCCACAGGCCACCGAAGCCTGCACACATTTGACTGTCACAGCTCTCAAGCTCCATGCTTGGGAACTTACCAAACCACTCCAGTTATTCTGCATTTGTCCCAGTTCTTCCTTTTTTAGCCACCCGCCCCATTTTTGTGCCATCAGCAAAGATTATTAACAGTGACTTTTTAAGAACTTCAAATGCTTCAACTGAACAGCATCGGGCCAAGCACCCAGGCCCCTGCGTTCCCTCTAAAAATACCAGCACTGCTGATTACTCCCTAATGACTATCCTTTGAGATCTGCCAGTTAGTGATTTCTTAATCCATTTAAACATGCACTTCATCGATAATGCTTAGATGTCATTAATCAGCCGAGATAAAACATTACACCGAGTTCGGGGCCTTACAAAAGCCTAAGCCTATTATTTCCACCCCGTTTCCTTTCATCAGGCCAGCCCAGGATCTGAAGGCAGAGCTCAGTGCCCTGCCAGGCAGGTTTGGTGCCCGGGGTGCCGCGATGCCCCGGGGCTGCAGGACCCTCCTGACCACCCCAGCCCTCCCTTCCCAGAGGCCACGCTCCCTGCTGAGGCTGGAAACAGCCAGAAGGCTTCTTCCCAAGAGCTGGGAAATCGGCACGTGGTGTTTTTGGCAGCACCAGACCCCAGCCAGCAGAGAAGCCGGCAACACGGCCTCTGCCAGCGACTCAGCCGAGCAGGCTCTGGCCTCTGCCAGGCGAGGAGGAGCCGGGTCCAAGTTTAAAATCCGTTTTCTGATCCCTGCGTGAACTGCTGACGCACCTCTTGGCAAACCTGACGCCAGATGGCATCCCCAGGACAGGATCTGCGGGCCAGGCTGTGTTCCTGCACACTGCAGGTAAATCCAGCCTCAGCATTTCCCAGCTAATGCTTTACACATCTCCCTTCAGGTGGGCATTGCCTCATCCAGCTCCTCATCTCTGCTCCCTTCTGTGCCCAAGAGAACTGCCCAAAAAACTGGCTTGTGGGAGTCTCTGATCTCACTCAGGGAAGAGCAGGAAAAATGTGTTTTTCAATATTGAGAGAAGTCAGCAAAGTTAACACGGATCCTGAGGTGTAAACAACAACCACCTTTATTCCAAAATCCAGTGGGGCTGCTCATCAGGAATGCACTCTGCATCAGAGCCAGCCCAGCCTGGCAATCCCCTGCCTGCTCCTCACCTCTGACAAGGACGAGAGGCTGCACTGCTGATTTTCAGCCAAAATACAGAAATCTATTCAATAAATAGATCTCGTGTCTAAAATAAGGAATGAGCAGGACTGGCAGATCACAGCTTGTCTGGAAGAGCCTGTCAACCCCAAACACGACTCTGCAAAATTCACCCTTAACAAAAGCAATTTAATCATTTTGCTTGTTGTGGGAGAAGGAATGCCAGAGCCCGACAGGCATTTTGGGGATAAACACTTCTCTTTTAATATTTAAGCACACTCTGCTGCTTAATGCCTGCAAATGGCAGAGCCCCGGCCGCCCCACACGCTCTGTGCTCCCAACAACATTCCTCTGAGAAAACCTTATTAATGAGCTCACAAACGAGCACCCAACTGGGAAATGTCACAAACAAGAGTGGCTAATGCCCCAGAAAATCAAATAACTGAACACTCGGCTGATTGTGGTGCTTTTCATATTCACTAAAAGAAGAAAAATAGCTTTAAATCAAAGTTTCTGAAGGGGTCAACACCTTGCTGAACAAAACAACTCATTTATTCGCTTTTAGCAATCTCCAGATGATAAATTACATTGATGTTAATAACTTCACTGCAAACTATGCAATTAATATTTGTACTGGACGGAAATGTAAGGATTTCTGGAGATGCTGCAGCAAACGTATGTGGCTGATTTTAAAGATAATTGGGCACAAAAAGTTCTATCCCAACAGCAAAGGCTGCAACAAAACTCCACTGGGGCAGGCTTTAAAGGTACACTTGTAGGTACTACAGAAATGAAGGCACAGTTAATTATAACTTCAGAAAAGAACAAAAAGCCAGCCCGGAGAAAAGGCCAAATCCAGGCTCCGGCACTCACCGCCAGTGTCTGGTAATGAGAGCAGCAAACGCGCCGCAAGGGCTCAGCTCGCACGTCTCCCAGAATATCTGGTTCCATTCAGTTCCTTAACGATATTTTAATGCATTTTGTTGCTCCATTTCCTTTCTAAAATTACACCCAACTCACTGGTCTCCCATGGCTCAGTGATGGATCCGAGGCACAGGGATCTGCCAGCAGAGCCGGGGCCGATTCCACCGCGGTGCTGCCACAGGGCTCAGGATGCTCCTCAGGCTCTGCAAGTGCTGTGGCCACTGAGACTGCACTGTGCTCATGGTCCAACCCTGCTTTGCTTTTCAGGAGTGTTAGGGAAGGGTTTCACAAGTGTTACACTGCTTGTTTGCAGAGGTTTCTTTCCAGTAACACACCCTACAGCCACGTGAAAGCATTCACCTCAAACTTCACTCTGTGCCAGGGTAGATATGCAACAAATAGCTTACTCCATGAGTAGGGCAAGTTAACACCCAGCATTGCTGCTTTCTGCTTTCTTCTTGGAAAACAACCCCCACAACTTTTGAGTTCCATCTCAGAAAAAATATCTCCCTACTCTGAAATTTAGTCAGACAAAAAATATCTCATTATCTGAGCAGGCTCCATCCATCATCCTCCTGTCCTTCCCCAACACATTTCATGCTCCAGTTGGATACATTAAGTGCAGAGAAATACGACATCTGCTGAGAAAAACGTTTTCTTGTGCCCTGCTGATGCTCTGAAGGGGCGGCTCGGCTGTGGCCATGAGGGGAGCAGGCAGGATTTGTGGGGAGAGGATGTCAGAGCAGGGGTGGAACACAGCCCAGGTAAGTGACCTGCTGCAGGCACACACAGGAGCCAGAGAAGCATCCTCTGCTGCACATTCCACACCTAAAATCAACTGAGAAGGCATCAATGCAGGAGCCCAGCTGCCCCCAGGGCCGAGCTCCATGGGAGCACTGATGGAGACGCCTGTGTGCAAGGACAAGAGGCTCTTCCTCCTGCCCACACCCTCCCACTGGCCAACAAATCATCATCTAGGCAGGAGAAGCTCAGGCATAAGAGTTTGCTCTGAAAGTGGCGTTTCTTTAAGCAGGTATGAAATGCAGGTGTCTGGCCATGCTCCAGCCCATCAAGTCCTGGAGCCACAAGGTCACAACACAGGACAAGTTCTTGGGCTGGGGCTCCTCTCTGGCCATCTGCTGCTGCCCACTCAAGGAACACACTGGGCTAACGGGGTCAAGTCCCCACACTGGAACATAATTACTTTTAACAAGCTCAGAGTTTAATTCAGAACATAAAACCAGATCAGTCTTAACTCCCTTCTCCTGCTCATCCCTGTTCCCTCCCAAGGAAGCTTCGTGCCTCGTTCCCACAAGCAGCTCTGGAACAGCCCAAGGAGACACAAAAATCAGAAATAAGGGCAGAAACCTGTGCATGGGATACAACAGAGCCTCCAGTGCAGGAGCTGGACAAAGAACTGTGCTTTAGGGGTGCTTTGTCCTCATCACATGGGCAACCCCCAGGGCTGCAAAATGGCCAAGGAGGGATTTATTTGAGGAAGAAGAGAAAAAACATTAGCTTTTTTCCCCCAAAACAATGGCCCTCTCCTATCCATCAAATCACCAGAATTGCAGAGATTTCTGAAAGGAAATCTCAAGGTTGTCCAACGCCCTTTCAACCCAGCCAGCTCCAATCCCCTCACACAACAGGGTAGATGGCATTTTTTGCTCTTCCCCGTTAAGTATTTGATCAAGCCTCACAAAGGTGCTAATGTATTATTAAAGCTAATGGAGCTCTACAAGAAATGTTAATGGACATTAAGTTTGCATAAATGAATTACACATTAGCAGAGTCGCAAGAAATCTCGTATCTGTCAATTTAGGCAGTATCTGATCATTCCTGTTTTCCTCATTACAGGAACATTACTTCCCGCTAGTTTCAGAGATACGAGAATTGTAACCAAGATGTTCATAATGAAACTACATAATGAAGCAGATGAAATAAATTAATACAAAACTTCCTCTCCTCCTTTCAGTGTGATGTAGTTGAAGGGACCCTACAAAAACAAGGACTTTGAATTGTCACAAGGCCTGGTTTTCCAAGCACACGGCCCCGCTGTAGGGACCGTCCCACTTTGCTTTTGGGAGATGTTTCAGAACACAGGGATGCATGTACACAGCTCCAAATTCTCCACCAGGTGCATTTGGGACCACAGATATTTCCAGGTAGCTGCTTGCTGCTGTCATGTACAGTGGAGCAGCTCCTAAGGGAAGTGAGATGCATTATTAACAATGAACATGTCAGGAGCAGTACAGGAAACAGGCTGGCTTCAATCAGTGCTGCTACTACAGATTCCACAGAGCTCCATACTCTGATGTACAAATCCAGTCGATGCTGTATGTTCACAGTGCACAACACTGGGCTTCTCTTGCAGAATACACAGATTTTGCCAGTAAACTCACCATGTTGCTTTGAAGGGGGAGTAGAGAAGCACTTTTCAGAGATTAGTAGGCTGCTAGAAGAAAAATACTCAGATTTAATCTGTTCTGACAATTAAAAAGCCCAGCCAGAAACCTTTGATGCAAATTCTATGTACAGAGAGGTATTTCATCAGAGAACAAAGGTAAGCATTTATGGTATAACAGAGGGCTGGGAAAGTCATGGCTTCACCCGTGAAGTGTTACCTTACATTGTGATTATGATTTCTACTTAACAGGATATAATCCTCATCGACGCTGGAATGTTAACATGTAGGGATGGCTCCTGAACTCTCAAGCACACAATTTAATATATTAAGAGAATTAAAGGTTCTGCTACTCACACATAACTTCCAGGTAACGCTGTGTCTGCAAGTCCTTGACCGCAGGGTGATCCACCAGGCAGATGACAGGGACCCCATCGTCCTCGCGCCCCACCTTCAGCAGGAGCTGGCTGGTCACCGTGTACATGTCAGACCACCGCTCCACCTCTGACTTGCCTGGGGCAGGGAACAGAGAGAGAGGGGAGTGAGGACAGGCTGGAGCACCCCTGCAGCCAGGCCACCTCCCTCCCGTCCACGTTCCCTTTGGACACCCATCCTGTCCTCCTCTCCGTCAGGGTCCGGCCAAGTGAAGCCCATGCGACGTCACCGCAATGATTCTCACCGTCCCCAAATCCCCAGACTCTTAAATCAAGGAGCCACAAATCCCCTCCCACTCCTGAATCAACAGTTAGCTACAGAAGTGATGTAACAGATCAAATTAATTAGAGGTAGTATAGATAGGCAGGAGCACTTGGCAGTGCTCTGTTTGAGGGAGGGCAGCCCCGCTCCGGACCGGCTGTCGGAGGGACGCTGTCACAGAAAAGACAAGACAAGACAAGACAAGACAAGACAGGACAAAAAGGATTTTTCCAGGAACTCAGCAAGCACCTGCTGACAGCACAGCTCCACTCTGATCTGTGCCTTTTTATTTAAGAATTCACAGGCAAAATGCTAAGAGTAACTCCTGTAGCAGAGCTCTTCCAGACACCAAATATTGCTGTATAATATATGAAACAGGTGACACACGCAGACACCCCTTGATATTTGGAGGAAAAGCTTTCCCATGGGCAAAGCCACACTTCCTGTCATTCACAAACTCACAGCCAGGTGTTTCAGTCTCTACTCTGTTAAAAAAATATCTGAAGACTGAGCAGGGTGAGGTGATATTACATGAAGCTCAGTATTCTTCCCAGAGAGCTCAAAGCTGGGATTTGACTGCTAACACAAGAAAACTCAATCAAGAAGCTGGACAGGTCAGGCAGAAAGACACAAACACTTTGTCCTGCTGCCCCTGGTATGGGGAAGGGAACCAGAACGGGATCATTAACTCCCTGCACACCACCAGGACTCAGCGGGGCACCACTTCACCAGGCAGCGGGTTTGCATCCCACCTGTATCAGCATCCTCCCAGCATGTGGCCTGCTCAAATGCTCTGTAGTGTTGGGCTTAAAGAGAGGATTTTATCCTGCCCTTGCAGGGGGTGGGTTTGAAGTAATGAGTCTGGACTTCTGCAGAGAGTCCGTCAGTGTCTCAGACTGGGTAAAGCACAAAGGTGTTGTCAACCAAGCTCACATCTACATGCAGACTTAAACTAACAGCATGTCACATGCAATCAGAGTCAGTGACTTGAATGTGCAAGTACTGGGAGCCACCAGACTTCAGGGAGTCGGAGAAACCCATCTTAGATGAATATTCAACTGAACACGGGGAAAACGCTCTACAAACAAGGGAGCCAGACGTGAAGGTGAACTGCAAATCTTTACAGCCCAAAGCGCAGACGATCCCTCTCGTACCTAAAACAGGGCAGAAAGCTACACAAGCCATGCAGAAATGAATTCAGTGCACAGCTCTGGGCTCCTCAAGGTCACCTGCAGTTACAGCAGGACTCCAGAACCCGGCACTCGAGGCTGGCAGGTAGGCAGAGGACCAAATGGAGTTCAGCCCCCTGCGTTAGGGAATAATCTGTCTGCCCACACAGTCCTTTGTTCCTCAGCTGGCGCTCAAAGAAGCTTGCTCTACTTTTTTTTTCTCTTTTTTTCCCTTAAACTGGCAGCAGAGAACAAACACCCAGCGTTACATAAATCACTTCAGCTCCCTGAACAAAGCAAGGGACCGAGAGGACACATCTACCGGTTAGCTCCTTGTTGCCTTTGAACCATCTGATGGTGGTGGCTGGTCTGCTGGCCATGGCGGTGCAGTTCAGCTCGATCTCCTCTCCCTCCACGGCGGTTTCCTTCTCAATATCAATTACCAAATTGCGTGGTGGGACTGGAATGGGAAACACAACACGTACCAGATGAAAAAAACATCTTTTGATCACTAACACAAGACAAAACCTTGAGGAAAACCTGAAAAATCTACTGAAGGAAACAAGCAACCAGCATTTATTTGATCTTTCAATCAATCAAACCTTTTGATAGGTGGTTTTGCAGTAATTGGAGTGAGCACTTTCACTCTCCACCTAATAATCACCGCAGTCTCACAAATTATTACTTATCAGGGTTGTAACTTTGTGTTCCCTCTCCCAAGCAGGCACCGTTCCAGGGAGAGCCGCAGCCTCCCGCGCTACTCGGGTGTGTGCTGCTATTTAAAAATCCAGCTTGACTCCGTGCACATTTCCTGACTTCTCTGACAAGGAGAGGAAACACAAAAGCTGACACTTGGCACTGCATTACTTACCAAGCCTCTAACCTCCACGGCAATTTTTCTCTCCTGCTGTTCAGCTCCAAGGCTCAGCCGTGAGCATGGAAGCAGGCCAGCAAACATCAACCTCATTTAAGATGCTCAAAAAGCCACAGAGCACAAGCCTGGAGTGGAACACCATCCCTTGGGAACAGCCCTGCTTCCCATCACACCCCCACAAACCTCCCCAAAACCATCCCAAAACCAAACCAAAACCAAACCAAAGAGAGGAGGGAGCCGGCTCTGCCCTCAGCCACGTCCTTTGGGGTGCAGATCTGCTGCTCTGCCCAGACACACATCTTCCCTACATCAGGAGTCTCCCAAAACACAAAGCTGGAAGACTGTACCCAATTAAAAATCATCCAGTAATACTGAGAAACAGGCTCTGACTTCAGGGGTAACAACCACTGCAGCACAGCCCAGAAATGGGACAAATGAGCTTAAAAATTAAGAGATGGGAACAAGGGAATCTCTTTGCTGTGGAAGCAGCAGCAGCAAGGCAAAACCCAGGAAAAAGTGAACAGCGAGAGTTCTTGTGGCAGAGTCACGGCTTCAGAAAATCCCAGAACTTCCAAAGGAAACTCAACTTTGCTCTGATCAATGTGATTAAGCAACTGCATAGTTCAGATGTGACTCACAGGTCTTCAAGCTAATGAAGAGCAAATATGTATAAATACCATCCAGATGATCAAATGGACTAATTAGTCACTTGTGGCTTCTCTCTAAAAAGAACAGAATGGGCTACATATTTGAGACTTTCACATGTTCCAATTAAGCATGAATAAATCTACATATTGTGTCACAGAAGACATGGAAGTGCTGAAGCAAATGTGCAGCTCCCTGGGAGCCCCCTCTGCTCCCCCAAGCTGGCAGCATTCGAGGCAGGCCAGCAAAATCAGTCCTTGCTACGACTTCAGATCAATCACAGGCTGGGTGATGGCCACGAGATTTCTGGTGGGGAACAAATTCCTGGGAGGACCAGCCAATGCCAACATGGACTGCCACTCCTCTGCCCTGCCTCATTAGCTCCCCTAATTAGGGAGCCAATAATAGAAAAGACAGGCAAGACAAGCCTGGCATCACAGTGCCCCATTTTTCCATGCAAGTACTGAGACCCCTCCTTCATCTTCTATAATAAACCTCCCTCACCTTGCCTGCTTCCAGAGCTGAGGTTTGCCTGAGCACACGATGAAGGTGACAAGAAACCACCTCCTTTATGGATGTGGGGGAAAGGCAGCACACACACAGCCATGCCACAAAGGCTTCTCAAAAACAACTGAAGAAAAAGGCACGAAAACAGACTTTTCCCTCAGTTCTAAAGCACAATTCATGCTTAAAAAAACCGAACAAAAACCTGCATTTATGTCTCCCACTTGAAAGACATGCGGTGCTGGCTTGCAGGTGAATGAAATGAGTATTCTCATTTCAAACACCTTCTCAGCATTGCCAGCAGTGAAATTAAATCCAATGAACTGTTTGTACACGATTAGAGGCAGGAGCTGGAAGAGCTTCCCGTGCCTGTGAGCGCTGGAAAGTGCACGGAAACTTTGAAGGTGTTGATAACTGTAATAGCTGGAGTAAAACTGCTTATAAACATCACTTAACAACGTATAAAAACCTAAGACCCAAATCTCATTAAGCAAAAGAAGGAAGATTTAAACTAATCAGCAAGTGAGATCTTACATTAAGTCACCCTCCCTGATTCAGGTTCTCCCACTAATGGAGCCTTAAAAGCTGCTGCTAATCGGCAGGAGCTGCTGGAATAGAGGAGCTGCTGTCACTGCCAGCACGGCCACACGTGCCTGGCCAGCAGCTCTCAGGGCTCAAATCCTTGCTGCAAGCCCCTCTCCAGGTGCCTGGAGCTCTCCCAGTGCCGCACAGAGCCCCATCCCACTGACCCTGCGTGCCCAGGTGTGAGCACCCCGCTCCTTACCCAGCACCGTGATGGTGGTGTAGATCTCCTGGGGAGGGTCGGTGTAGAGCTGGCAGAAATACCTCCCCTCATCAGAGATGGACACGTTCGTCAGGGACACTCGGAGCTCGCTGTTGGAAAAGTTCACCAGCTGGAACCTGCTGTCCTTCAGCGCTGTGGGGCAAGCACAGCCTGGGTGACTGCGTGGAGAGAGGCAACGTCCCCTTCCCAAAGATCCCCACAGACATGCAGGTGAGCACCCCTGGGCTCCTGATCAGATTCCATCCTGCTTCCTACCTTGCAGCTGGACCAATAAAACCTGGGTTTTTTTGGTTCTCAGATCATTTTAAATAATCAACATGAGCAAATCACCGGGCACAGTATCAAATCTTTGGATGTGGTTTTATTACCACTTAGGGATGTGTAGGTAAAATGCTTATATTGTCTACACAGCCCCATGACTGACTGTAGGCACTCTGGACCAGCCTGAATGAGGAAGGAATTGGGAAAAGTAGAAATTAAACTTTGTTTCCTGTCCTGTTGCTTCCTGGGCAGAGAGTACCCCACAGTGACACTAACACAGACCATTTAAAGCATCTCACTGCGGCCACCATGGCACTGTCAGCACAGCACAGACTTATCCACTGGACATGCAAGTGATGAGAGATTTTGTTGGGTATAAAGCAGCAGAGATTGCCCTGAAATTTTCAGTCTTTGGCCTGAAGAGATTACCCCTGAGAACACTGTGCTGTCTCGGTGTCGCTCTGTTCAATTTGTTTGTGTCAGCTAAATATTCGGCACTCAATTGCAATTCACCCTGAATTACAACAATCAATTCCCATTGCAAAGTAAGATGCTCTGACTTTTAGAGGGGACTGTGAAGTTTTCCATTAAGGAGGAGATTATGACTGTCTGTCTCACCTACCTCCACAGAACCAGCTGAACTGTAAGTGCCCAGCACTGCACAAACAGGAGAGATCTCAGCAAATGCCACGTCCTGAGAGCAAGTGAGGCACAGGAGTCATGAGAGGAGCCACAAACTTACGTCTGAAATCTCTGAAGTAGATGGTCTGCCTGTTGGGGTTCAGGAGCTGGATCACAGAGTCATCGCTGTTCTTGACGCGGCAGCTGATGGTGGCCACGTCCCCCTCCACCACTGTCACGTCCTCCGTCACCAGGTTCTGACCATCACCTGCAGGACACAGAAAGGGACTCGAGGTCAGACACAGCACCAGTGGCTTCATCTGGGAATGAAAAGTTCCACTGCCACCAATGCAGGAACATCAGCCACCGACTCTGGGTCCCCCACCAGCTGGTAGAGGAGCAAAGGAAAAGGAGCTCTGTGATGGGAATAGAGGAAGGAATACTGCCCCACACGGAAACACCCAAAATTCCCTTCCTCTCCCAACAGACACATCTTTTCAAATTACCTTGAAAGAACAACTTGCTGTAGGAAGCACTTATCCTGTGACTGGAGCAGACACACTTCAGGGAATCAGTCTTTACTCACTGTGTAATCAGTAGGTGCTATTAATGTCCAGAGGAAGGGAAAAAAAAGGGATCCCATGCAATTATGCTGTGGGAGCCTTGTAATCACTTACAGGTCATCACCCCAAAAGTCTCCTGTAATGAATGGAGGCGGCGCATCACCCGCACGCTGAGCGCTCCAGCGCCACAGCACTGGGGGATGGCTGTGGGAGCTGTGCCTCGCATTTCAACCTTCCCACAGCTACTGGGAATCTGATGGGAGAGGTACTGAGACTTCAGCAATGCTCCAAATGAAGCCACGATACCTGGGCACTTGGCCACAGGAGGGTTGGTCAGAGCTCTGCTGCTCCACAGCTGCCTCAGCCATGAGAAGCCCAAAAATGCAGGATTAGGATAAAGCTTGCACACAGGAAATCGGGGGATCGTACTTAAATGCCAGTTTTTCCCTCACACTGCATTTTCTTCATTTTTCTTCATCTTTCTTTTCAACTTGCCTTTATTATTTGACATCTCTTGGAAACAAATGTTTGACAAAAAGGTGCATTGTTTGGAAAGAGAAAGATTGATAAACCATCAGACTCCTCTCCACGCCTGATGGGCAGCAAGCTGAAGTCTGGGCACATTTTTCTGCCCTCTCAGTATAAATTTTAGATATATTCTCCAGATTGATGAACTTTGAGGAGCAGCAAGATTTACTATTAAACAGTAAGACCTGTACTGGAGCACAGAGCCCCTGCCCCGCTCAGGAGGGGCACAGAGCCTGTCCCAGACACCTGCCTGCTCCACATTCTGCAGACCAGGATGAAACTGGTCCTGCTCAAAGCTCTCTGACCAGAAGATGAGCATTCAGCCACCCCACCCCACTATCAGCACCCTTAATGTGGGTGACACACGTTAATGGCTGGACTCGATCATCCTAGAGGGCTTTTTCAGCCTAAGTGAGTCTGTTCTCAAATGCCAAACCTCTGTGCAGCCCCCAAAGGCCGGCACAGCCCTGCCCTGCCTGTGCCACACACTGCTGTGGAGCTGCACAGCCACAGCCAGGCCCTGCCATCAATGAAATCAAACATCTCAAAAGTGGCTCAAGCAAAAATATTAAACATTACTAACTGCTTCTGAGGAATAATTTCATCAAACCCATTCAAAACAAGGTTCTTGCACAAGGATCAGCTTGATATGTTCTCATAAACGCAATATTCCCTACAAATCATTAACAAAGCTATTAAGATTCGATTTCCATCTAAGCAATTATTGCCAGCATATTTTTTTACATTTACTTTAAAAGACTCAATCCTATTTTCAATTCATTAAACTGTTCCTTGCGTTTACTGAATTTTACATCAGCTTAGAAGACTATTTGAATTAATAAGAATTACAGTAGAAGTAATTTAGAAATAAATTATTTGAAGTTCAAGCCACTGAAGCTTTTCACACCGGGATGCTGCTGCATTAAAGCTGCCAATGGATGGCTGCAGAGTCCAGCACCTCGGTGTGGGCTGGCAGCAGATCCCTCTGAAGGAGGTTTTATCGGGGTTAATGACGGGCAGGGAGCACATAAGGACAGGCTGAGCCCCTCCACAGCCCCCTGGGCTCTGCCTCTTTGTTCTTCACCAAAGCGCGGCTGATCGGTGCCGTCTGCTCCGCTGACCTCAACGTGCCTCACCTCAGCCAAGGCCTGCTTCACCCCTCCAGATTCTATTCCTATCTGCTCCCAGGAAAGCCATTTCCATGAGCAGCAGCAATCACAAACTCCAAATTAAATAAAAACACAACGGAAATCAAGAACTCTTCAGACCCATCCTCATTGTCAGCACCTCGGGAAGTTTCTCAGTAAATATTTACTGTCAGTGTATCCCTACTCTGAGCAGCATTAAAGTACACACACAGCATGGCAATATTTTGGAACACAAAAGGACAGGCTGGGGAGGGGAGATGAAATTTATGGACTCAACAGGGAACCTCAGGAGCTAAGAGAAGAAAGGAAAATTACTGTTGAGAACCAATGTTAAATCCCTGGCAATGCTTTGGAGGGGCACAGCACAAGCAGATGCAACAGAAAGGCCCCAGCAGAATGACATGGAATAGAATTTAATCTGTTACACGAGGAGGGACTAGGACAGCACAGTGTCACAGTCCTGCTGGGATTCCAACATGAGGGACAAATCCTCATCCCAGCACATGGTGCACTGCACAGACACCAGAACTGCACTTGGAGCCCTGAAAATCTTGACCTGGAGTGTGAGGGATTGCTCCAGAGGGAGAGGGACAGGAACAGAAAGGAAGCCACCTCTGGGGGGTCTCTGGGTGAGCCCCTGCCTAACACATGCACTGGTGTTAATGAGCAAGGGAAACACCAAAATGGGTGTCTGCAGTGCCAGGAGGAAGGAAAATACAATGTGTGCTTCCTTCACTACCCAAAGAAATTCTCCAGCCTCGTTCACTGAATCTCCCTTTGCAAGGTGAAAAATGACACCTTGTTTTATACTTGCTGGAAGCAGGGTGAGGGGGGGACACAATGCTTGAGGGATGCTTTGGCTGCAACCTGTACAATTAATTTTTGCACTTGTCTTCCTGCCTTAGACCACTGCAGTCTCTCCTCCTAGGGCTGCAGACAGACATAGACGAGTAAATTGTGTTTCAAACAAGTTCCCCTCAGCTGGACACAGCCCAGGGACCTTGGCTCATATGCAGCGGTCACATTTAAAATCAATTCTTTCTCCGCTTGTAGGACACCGGGCTAGAGGGAAGCGTCAGGGAGAGAGGAGGAAAGATTAAAAATACGTGCTGGGGAGCATGGTTTTTCAATTTCTATGGAATTTCTAACCACAGGTGCCTCAGCATGAGCTGCAGCACTGCTGGCTCAGTCTGCAGGATCCCCACACAAATGCTTTCCTGGGAAGAGGGGTTTTCATTACACCTGAACTGTGTAAGGCCGTAAACCTAAACAAAATTCCTCTTAATAGATTGAGTCAGAAGAAACAACTCACACAGATACACAAACTGTCCACGTGCTCAAGGGAAAAAGCGACACGATGCTCCATCCCCAGAATTAACACAATTTGAATGTCAACATTCATCTATCAGTTTCAAATACCTAAAAGGAACGTGGTGGTTAGAGCAGAGACAAGTGGGTTTATAAACACCAAGCATCCACCTCCCCAGAAGCTTTCTCCTCTTTGTGTTCCTTCTCTTCCCTGAGCTGAGAAGCTCCTCTGCTCTCCCATCCATCACTGAGAGCTTCATCTCTTCCCTTCAACACAAATACCACCAGCAGCTCTTCAGGAAGAGAACCAGAACCAGAGACTCCTGGTGAGGGATCAGATACAGGAAAAAGGAGGGAACCCAAAGGCTGTGTAACTACTCTGCAGACCTGCTCCTAGGAGGGACAGAACTGCCAAGGCAGTGCTGGGAGAAGCCACTGGAGCTCTGTGCATCCAGGCTCCAAGTCTTGAGAGATTGTTCTGAAAAGCTGCAGTTGTCACTTGAACTTTGGAAAAGAAGAGACAATCCACACTGATTGTGCTGGCAAGGAAAGGCAATTGCTGCCGATGGAGTTCATTTCATGGCATCTTTTCATGGGCAACAGCTGGAGACCAGGCTGCCCACAAAGCACATGGACACACACGTGGGAGCTGCAGAGCTGCAGCAGGACAGAGCTGCAG
>NC_031792.1:495280-525844 GCF_001522545.3 Parus major
CCCAGCCCCGATTTCTCGTGGGTGTTGGAAGCACAGCAAGGCAGAGGTGTTCTCACCCACTCACAGAAAGTTTACTGGGACAGGCTGGGGTGCAGGCAGGGCAGGAGAAGAGGCAGCTGCTGCTCCTTCCACTCCTGCACAGTCCCTAAGGGAAACCCTCCAAGGCCACAGAGCCTGGAGCCAAACATGGCCCCTCCGAGCAATTCTCCTCTCAGTGTGGCCTTCACCCCAGAGGAAAATGTTGTTTTCCACCAAGATTCACAACTAACCTTTTGCAACAGCAACTTTCTCTTCTATTAAGATGTAATTACCAGCTTTGTGACCCTGAGTCAAGCCTCTCTGAGATTTTCCTGCATTCAAGTAGCTCTTATTCCCTCTTCAGCATCTTCTCCATGGCCAGTAACAGACTCAGCAACTCCAATCCCAAGGCAAAGAGCTCTTCAAAAAAAGTGATGGTGGCAAACAAATAGAATTCTAGAAAGATCTCCCTTTTGAGTTAGTTCTGTGCAGATCTGTCAGCTGCAATTCAGCACTGGGGAGTCTCGCCCATGACAATTCCTTGCTGAGCACCAAGAGGAACAGGGATTTTCCTGAGCCAAAGTGGGCAAAGCTTTCTCAGTGATGGTGGGAAGGGGGTATGGCAGCTCCGTGTCTCCCTCTGAGGCAGGGACTACACCAAGCTGGTACGGTAACACCCACCTGGAACTTGGATTTTTCCTTTTGGATTTAATGCATGCTATCCTTTCTTTATGCTGCAGCCAGGTTTAAGGGAACTGCTCTGAGGAAGGGCACTGCCAACAGACAAATCTGCTGTGCCAGGTTTGGGATCCCCTGGTGATGCTCCAATTCCCATTTAGGAGGGAGAAAAGGAGGGGTGGGAGAAATTAACATTCACAGAAACTGTTCCCAAAATGTTGATTTCCTTGAGTCCCCCTGGCGCTGTCTGCAGGGACAGAGCCGCTCCTGCCGCCGGGATCTCATCCCTTGTCACAGGCTGTGCTCAGCCCCAGCACTCCCAGGGACCTTTTCCCCTCCTTCTCAGCACAGATTTTCTCGAGCGAGCACTTTCGGCACCTTTCGGCAGCGCCCGCTCCTCTCCCCGCTCAGTCACACTTCCCCTGAATTACTCTCCACACTCACAGAGAATGTGCAAGATGGTGCTAAAAATTACTTATTGTGAGGAGCAAGTTTACGCTATGAAACAGCCACTTCAGAGAAATATACGGCAAATTCAAGCGAGTTGTGCACAGATATTAAATTTGTGGAGAAAAAAAAATGCCATTGCCACCTTTATGGCTTTTCTGGCTTAAAGAGTAAGAATAAAAGATGACAATAGCTCCGAAATTACACTGGAGGCTGCACTGACTTTAAACATAGTGAATATCTATCTATCTATGTGATGCAATGGCATCAGGGAATTCTTTCCACTGGCTGAAACCAAAATGGTACAGGAACAAAAATCCTGTGTTGTGTCCAAATTAAAAGAATTCTTTGTATCTTAAGAAGGGAATTATATTTTTCTGCCATGAAAACCTCTGCAGCTGTGGCCAAAGTGTGTTTCAGACCGAGGCAGTTCCTTCGCCCTCCCCTCACGCTCCTGTTGCCGCCGATCACCCCGTCTGTGCAGATTTATGATCTGTCACCTGTGCTGGGATTAGATGTCACCCTTGTCTTTCTATTACCCAGATATTGATAGATCAAACTCCCTGGCCATACGTCGCCTGTCCCTCCAAAGGTTACCGTGGCGGACGCCGAGGATCAATATCCATCTGCCGTGTCACTGACCAGAGCGGGCTGGGGGCCCGGGGAGGGAGCGCTCCCAACGGCAGCACCAGCCTGCTGCTCTGCACATCTCACCTTTCTATTCCACATTTCCAATGTGCTTCTACAAAAGAGAAGCAGCTGGTCTCTTGCTTTGCTTCCAGCAGCTGATGGTCCATTGCCTAGGCAGCAAAAGGTCACTTACTAAAAACTGTCCTTCTCCCGTAAGGTCAGAGGTTTATCCACGCGTCCCCGGCGTGAGCGGCTCCTCGCCCGCCCCAGGGAGACACAGGATCTGCCGTGGGAGGACCTGGGAAGGGGAGGCTGCTCAGGACTCTGAGGGAGCTCCTGGGGGACACTGAGGGACAGAAGAGAGGAAGACCAACAGGGCAGGAAAGGACAGAGCTGTGAGCGGCCCCTCAGCAGAAATAGAGTCAGGTGCCTTTCCCTCGTGCTCCCCCGACACAGCCCTCACTGGCAGCCAGCACCCACCAAGGACACCACCCAAAATCCACTGCCATGCCCCAGCACTGCCTGGGAGCAGCCTCAGCAAGGGAGAAGCTTTGGCAACACGAGATGGTCCCAGCAGGCTGCTGCCTCCATTCGGTGTGTTTAAATAACACTCAGTTAGCATCAACACACGTTTATTATTAATGGAGCCCTAATACAGAATTCCTTATCTGCATTTATCTTCCAGCTGCCAAGGACACCCACAGCCCAGATCCAGGGAAGGAGACCTTGATTAAACCTGAGTTTCAAACACAGGTGGAATTTCCTTTCCCTGCCTTGACTCGCTCCATGGGGAGCTAAACCCTGATGAGGAGCAGGTCGCTTCAGGTAAGAGGAGGAAGCACAGATCAAATACTCAGTTTTCACAATCAAAGAGCATGTTCTGTGCATTTCCCTGACCAGAACAACACCTGCTGCCTCACACTCCTTTCTGTCTCTGCCACGGGGGGAAAGCTGCAGCAGCCCCTGCCAAAACCTGAGCACAGGAGAGAATTGACATGTTTGCAGGTTTGTCACCATCACTGCCACCTCTGGTTTTGCCCTGCCTGGCACAGCTCACACCCCGAGCTGGTGTGGGTCTGTGACGTGGGTCTGTGGGTCTGTGGGTCTGTGGTCTCCCCATCTGCTCCCTCCAGCACAGATCCCTGCTCCCAGGGGTGGCACTCAGGGACCGAGAATGGACAGGGACACAACGGGGGGAACGTCCCACGGCACTGCCAACAGCAAGGAGCCCTTCCACAGACCCCTCTATTCCAGCCCCTCAGCTCCAGCCCCCCACCATCCCCTCCAAGCCCTCTGGGACGATGCCATTGCTATTAATGTCTGCTCTGGTACCTGCTCAGTTCCTGGATCCCATGGCACCTGCCTCAGGTGCATCCCAGAACACTGATTCCCGTTAGCCACAGAGACTAACAGGGTTCCCAGTAACAAGGAATCCTGTTTCAAGTCAGATGATGGGTTTCATTTTACTCTAATGAGCAGATATGTCTTATATCCATACCTGTAACCCATTTCCTGCAGACTTTTTCACATCCTTTTTATTTTTTACTGTCAGTAGCATCTGTCACAACGTGCAGCTTAATAATCTCTTTTAAACCCAAGAAATCTGTATTTCCATAAAGCACCCACAATGAATTCTGATCAACATCAGCCTGGTCTCTTCCCTATAAAAAGGACCTCCTTTCAACTGCCTGCGTATTTAAGTCTGAAATCTTTCAGATTTCACCACTGAAATAAGCAATATTCAAATGACAAAATTAATAACGAATGTGCAAACCTGTAGAAAACATCCTCAAAGCAAAGGACCAACAAAGAATACACGGGAATGCTGTGGTTTTTTGGGGTATCCTGGCCTGTTCCCACCCTCTGGCTGAAAAAGCAGCCAGCCTTAAATCCCAGCACTGTCCCTGCCATGTCACACACAGGAGGGACCTTTGACAAAACACCTGCCCAGCTGTTATCCCAAAACTGTGGTGTAAAAGCAGAAGCATTTACCAGCTGGAATGACCATGAGCTTGCACATGGGGTGACCTGTCTGCTACCAGCCCACCAAGCACTGAACGCTCTCCTCCACAGCTTAGGCTGAGCTTCTTCTGCCCTTTGAAGTTAATTCCCAGTTTGCCATCATGGGAGGAAAGCTGATCCCGCTTTCCACGCATTCCCAGCCTGTGGAGTGGCTCTGCTCACAGCTGTTATCTGTCCACTCCTCATCTCCCCGGGCAGGAGCACAGATGAGAATGCCCAGTCCTGGATTTCGGAGCCCTGTTGTGCCCACAGTCATTTCCCTGCCCACCCATCACCTGCAGGGACTCCAGGCCATGAAGAAGGGCCCCGTCTTTAGGGGTCTTTTCCTTCACTTTCTATTTTTTTCAAGTATCTCCCCCCCTCTTCAATTATTTTAGAGATGGCAGACAAGATCTTATCCCAAAGAACAACAGACCCCCAGCAGTGACAGACTCTCCCCCCCAAAACAGGTGAAAGAATCTCAGCAGCAACATTATGATCAAAGTGAGGAGTCCTTCCAATTTCTACTTCCCAGGAAGGATAAAAAGGTATAAGAGAAGCCTTTAGTCTAGATCCCAGATCAGACATAATGATGAATGCTCACCTAAAGGGCAACATATTTGTAAGTTTTAAGTCTCTTGCAACACCAACTGTCCTGATTCATCCCCACGATAAAGGCAGCTCTGAGAGCTATTTTACCATATTTATTATTTTACAGAGGAAGAAGAAAAAATGTGGAATCAGCTCTCAATCTGCCACCCGTCGGATTTATAAATGTTAGTATAGGACCAGTGCTAATATCTTTAAACATTCATCTCCTCACTGCAGATCCTGCACATCCCCCTTCAGCCTCCGCCCTGTGGCTCATCCAGGTTTGGGGAAATAAAATGCATTTTGGTGTTTTTTTCCCCTTCTTCTATGGGATTTGTTTTGACTAAACCCATGAAAAGAAGAGAAAGGGCAGATGCTCCTGAACACATTCTTGCCTGCTGTCAGTGCTTTGCCAGCTGAGTGGAAGGCACAGAGCTCTGTTCCAGTGTTTATTTTTAAAGATGCAGCTTGCCTGATCCACGCTCATTCCTCACGCCTTGTTTTCAATAGAGGCTCTGTTCTCTTTGCTGGCTGCCAGGACAAAGGCAGAGCTGGGAGGAAGGGAAGAGAAACCGTGTTGTGCACACAAAAATAAACCCTTGGGTTTATAAACTGCATTAGCCCAATCCCTCTCACCGCCTCTGCAGGTGCAGCAACAGGACTGTAAAGCAAATGACCAAAAAATACAGTAATGATGAGAGAGAAAACAAGTCTGGATATGGTTCTCATCCCACCTTCCTCAAATCTGCTCCCAAACCCCCTCAGATGCCCACCCCATCCCACAGCAGGCACACCGAGCACAACACTCCTCTCTCAGCAAGCTCTTTGTAAATTTTATCACTTATTTCTTAAAGTTGCAATTGCCTTTTAAAATTAGATTGTATTTAGTTCTTAATTAAATCGTCATCGTTCTACAAAACCCCACAGGCTTTGAGGTTTAGATTGTCATTTTAAACAAAAGTAAAATGGTAAATGCCTTTTCCATCCAACACCATTAGGTATAATTAAGCAATGGGTAAAGCATACATCGTGCTATAAATGTCATTTAGTTTTACAGTGAAACTCATCAACATTTATCAAAACACTGCCTCGAGAAAGAACGAGACAGCTCCAGAGAGCGACTTCCATTCGCTGCTGCCTTTGACGCGTCTGCTCCGAGGGAGAGCTGCAGCAAGAAAAGCCTTCCCATTACATATTTTTATCTTTTGGGCTCAAATGTTCATTTTCTGCTGCGTTCCCATACGAGGCAGGATGGGTGGTGTGCAGCCATCGCTCACCAGTGTTTGGGAAAGGTGTCCTGGAGAGCCCCAAGGCAGGGACGAGCAATCTCGGGTAGAACGGAGCCCAAGGTGATGCCAAAGCCCTTGGCCCAGGGAATTTGTGGTGGGGGCAGACGGTGTCACTGCTCCTCCCTGGGGACAGCACCGTGGGGCACTGGGCTGCCTGGCCCTCACACCTGTCCCCAGCCCTGTACCACCGTGTTCTGCAGCTTGCAAGGCTCAGATAAATGGCATTTCATTCCTGTTTTCAGGTGAGGCGCCTCCGAGCCACCACCAAAGGGATGTGAACTGTAAAGAAAGACAAACACCAGCAACGCACACCACCAGGCACCGCCGTGCCGCTTCTATTTTAAAATCTCAACATTTCTTGTGTTCTCCCGAGAAGCATTAGAACAGTCAAACTGAGCCCATTTAGAAGCAATTTTCAATTTACTGCTCCTCCTTGGTATCCACATGGCAAACATCAGCAGGCACCGGCTCCATCGACAGGGATCTGGGCACCCGGTTCCCTGCGCCGCGCCTGACGCTGCAGCTTCAGGCACCAGTCAGAAAAACAGATTTGAAATTGATGTTTCATCATTACCCGTCATTAAAAAATTATGCTGTTGTACAATCTCAGAAGCAGCAAGGAGTGAATGTTGAATGCCTCTGCGAGAGTTATTAATCCTCCCTCCCCGCCGCGGAGCAGAGGGCTGTTTTTGGGCGGTGAGGTTCTGTCCTCCTTCCTCTCTTCCTCCTCCTCCTCCTCCTCCTCCTCCTCCTCCTGCTGCTGCTCTCGCTTCGCCCCGAGCCCCCGGCAGTGCCGCAGCCGCTCTGCTCCGACATCTCCTCGCTCCGTGTTGGCAAGGCAACGGGATCCAGGGCCCGGGCACCGGCAAGGGCTGCGGGCCCCGGGGGAACCGGGCACGGCTCGGCCCGCACCTGGGCCAGCGCCGGGGCAGCTCCGGGCTCGGGCAGCTCCCGGTTATGGCAATTCCCGGTTCGGGCAATTCCCGGTTCGGGCAGCTCCCGGTTATGGCAATTCCCGGTTCGGGCAATTCCCGGTTCGGGCAGCTCCCGGTTATGGCAATTCCCTGTTCGGGCAATTCCCTGTTCGGGCAATTCCCGGTTCGGCCGCTCCCGGTTCGGCCGCTCCCTCCCTCCGCAAACCGCAGGCGTGTCACCGCCAGGGCTCGGCCACATCTCGGGCAATTGCCAGCCCAGCCCTGCGAGTCTGCAGACAACGGGAACAGCCGGGAACAGCCGCGGCTACACAGAAAAGGGGACACCGCAAGAGAGAGCCAAGCAGTGCTTGCCATCTTATGGAAAACCCCCTTAGATCAGTGAAAATACACAAGAAACCCAATCTTCCCCAATTTCTTTATGCCTTGCTCTCAAGCAAGTATTTCCCATCCTTATGCTCTCCCATGCCTGTGGGGAGCCCTTGCTGGCTGCCTGCTCTGGGATGTCCCTAAGATCGGGACAGGGGGACAGCAGAAGGACACGCTTTGTGCTGCTCTTCTGCCACGTTTCCAAGCTCAGGTACAAATGAATTTTGGTCAGCACACACCTGCACTCCCCCTCAGCAACACTCCTGTCCACAGGACAGTGTCAGAACTACCAGCAGGGAAACAAACTCCTGATCTCCAGCACACTGCAGTGCCCTGAAGGAGAAGGGATTATGGATTTACAGGTGGAGTGAGCAGTACAGCCTGGGATTTCAAAAATGGACACTACATCCAGTCCTCCAGGTCACCTTGTTTGAAAACTGCAAATACAGAGAGGCCACTCCACCAAAAATCCGTCTTCTTAACTGCTTGAAACTAAATTTAAAATGCATGTATGCAGTGTTCCTCTCTGCTCGCTATTCTGAGCTTCTCCTTTGGCCTTATGATAAAAGAATGCAGGAAATTATAGCCAACCTTCCCCCAGCCCGGAAAAGGGAATTAATTACTGCAAGCACAAAGTCAGCGCTCTTCCAATAAACCAATGCAATCCATCCAGGCACTGAAAAGCAAGGAAAACATCCTGGGGGCTCGATACCTTGCTAGCCATTCACAGCATGCACCGCCGTGGATATTGCAGAACAGCTGTGCCCGGGACTATCACAAAGCCAACATTATCTCTGCCATTATTAGAATTAAATAAAGCTCTCCTTCTCGATGTGCCCAGGATTACAAACCACCTGAAACCCCTGCAGGCTCTCCACGCCCGGCCCCACGGCGGCTTTACCGCTTTTAGCCAGGATTAGACGGACTGCAGTGACCCGTGACAAAGTTCCTCAAGGTGCCCAGCTGCCACCACCCCCTGAGTGCCACCCACAGTGCTGCTCAGCAGCTCTCTGGAACATTCTGAGGAGCCCAGGGTGGGCACAAGGGAGGGATGTGGGGCTGGGGGTCACTGCTCACATCCCAGCTCCGGCTTTTTCAACCCTGCTCTTCCCTGTCCTCCTGGGCACAAACCTGGGCGATACAGGGAGCCCCCAGAAAAATCTGCTACACCTCTTTTTTGCTGCAGTTTTGGGCAAGCCTGCTCTCTCACGAGGAGGCAGCTGGGCAGCTCAGGGCTGGTGACTCCCCAGGCCAAGGTGCTCAGCCCAAAGCCAAAGCAGCCCATCACACACCAACAACCTCCCTTCTTCCTACTGTACATACAGTGAGTGCATTTCAAATCAAAATACACTCCAACCATCAAAGCCAGGCAGGCTCCAACCCTCCTGCTGCCATGTCACAGGAGACTTGAGACCTTTTACAGATGTTGCCAGCAGCAGCTGAAAATCTACCAGACATTTGCTTAGCATTTCTTGAAAGAACAGTTTCAATTAGACACATTCTTCACAGTTCTCTTCTCAAACCCCAACAGTTTGAAGAGATCTGCTTGTTTTTGCCAAGTTTTCACGAACTGTAAGCCTGGCCCCGTCGCACTCAGCACATCAAGGGTAGGATATTTAAAACAAGGCTCATTTTCAATGGAAATGCTTCACAATAAATAACTCAGCAGTGCTGTTGTGAAAATTTCAGATTTCAGCAGTTGACTTTTAATCAGGAGCTGCATTTGCACCTGAGAGCAAGAGAAATCCTCCCCTTAATCACTTGCATTTAAAACCACTTTATAAAACCTGCTCTAACTCAGAGCACAGTCTGTCCAGAACAGCCCTCCTGAAGCCCCAACAACCGCGACCTTCCAGCAAACACGGCTCTCACCAAACTGGATGACACGCCACATTTTGGAGCCACAAATGAAGGACAATTCCTCACAGGTATTTTTCTAGCACTGAAATGACAGTCTGGCTCAGGCTGGCTTTTAAAAGTGGTTTATAAACGTTAAAAGGGTTTTTGCTGAGGAGCCACTTGGGCAGATCCTCTAGTGAAGGTGATTTTGGGTTGGGGATTATTTTTTTTGCTAAACCTGCCAGGGCTGTGTGTTACAGAAAGGTTTGCAGGCAGGCAGCTACTCTGGAGCACGGGAGTCATCCATCACTGGAGTCAGGCACTCACAGGTTCTGCCTCTGGAGTGACAGCAACACCTCACCCAGGCCTGAGCCCCAGCACCCTCCCTGTGAGCAGCCCACCTCCTCAGCCTGCCCCTTGGAATAACTATCCCGGGATAACCATCCTGTGAATGGAATGTATTAAGCTCAGCTGATGAGATAAAATGCTCAAGTTTTGTGGAAAAATGCTTTGACACAGACACCATATGCTCAACACCCACAATGAGGCAGGTGACTTCAACCAGCAAAATTTCCTTTTCCTACTGCCTGTACTTAATTTGGGAGCAGCTCATCCTGCTCTGGTACCCTGAGCGCAGGGATGTGAGCAGTGTGCACGGGGATGGATCGTGGAGCACAACAGGCTCTTCTCCTCTCCAACCGGGGCTGAATCCTCCCCGTGGATTCCCCGCGGCAGCCGGGTGATGAACGGCCGCGCCTTTGGGCTGCTTATGAGAACAAAACAAACCATCTTGAATCTGAAGGTTTTATGGCTATGCTGTTTCATGTAATTTCCCAAAAAACCGAATTGCATTCTGCTCATTAGCAAACGCCGCTGCACAAAGCAGAGGGCTCTGCAAGCGGATTACACGCGGGGACAGCGGATAACGACTCCAGTCAAATTCTATTTTAATGCGCCCAAAGAAACAATAGCGCAATCAAACGGGGGGAGGGAATCAGAAAAGAAGGAAATTCATCTGCCATACCCTTCCTTTCCATCCGAAATGCAATACAAGGAATTAAAGTTGTCACTCTCAACTGCAAACGCAGGACGGAGTGGAACCACGTGCGGCTGCCTCTGGCACCAATGAGCCCAGGAATCTGTCCTTGCACTGCCAGCCAGAACGTCTGGGATTACTGGCCTGCAGGATGGGAAGCACTGGTTCCCTGAACCTTCCACCAGCTGTTTCCCCAGGGAAACTGCAAGTTTGCAGTAGTTTACCCTGAACTGGCAGAGCCTTGTGAAGACACGAGGACACACAACATTGTTCTGGGCACTGTACTCACACACTGAGTCACAGTCCACACTGTACCTGTTGTCCTACTCAAAATCACAGGGACAAGTGTTTCACTCAGGCTCAGAGAGTTTTTGTTTGTCTTCTAAACAACACCAACAAAATGTTCTCTGTAGTTACCCACAGACACAAACAGCCCATCTCTCAGCAGCCTCAGCAGTAACTCACTGCAGAAGCCAAAGCAGCTCTTACTCAAACTTCACTTCTTATTTGGACCTTATTTGGAGCTCTAGAGGAAATGTTTGAAATAAGGAAGCTTTGAAACACTCCAATACAAATCCCAGGTTTGTAAATAAATGGGAGCTTGGCTAGGATGATCACCTGCCTGCATGACACGGTGCTTAGGGTTAGGGTGCACCAGCCTGTCCCACTGGGACGGGCACCTTTGGGAACAAGAAGCTCAGTCAGAGCAGCTCCTCCATCCCCTGCCACCCCACAGCTACTGAGGATGGTGCTGGGGGCTGAAGAAGCAAAACCTGAAGCAGCAGGCAAGCGTTTTGTTATGCTGAGACTCTCTCCGCTGGGAACACCACTTGCAGCACTTTCCTGGTCCAAAAAAGGCTCAGTTGAGCCTCGTCCCCATGGCCAGAAATCATTAATGGTGAAACCACAAAGAGTGGCAGCTTCTCAGCCCTCTTCCCTTGCTGCCACCCCGCTCCCCCGGCCGGAGCCTGGTCACACTGCCAGAGCCGGAGGGAACAGGGAATGTTCCCAATGGTGATCCCAATTAACAAGCCCACAGCTATTCACGTTCAAAGGCTTCGCAGCTCCCATTGAACGTTTCCCTTTTGTCTTCCTGTCCCTTCCCAAAGCGAGGGCTCATTACTGCTGCAGCCCCGGCTGTAATTGCTTGGGAATGCGGCTCTCGGCACAATACCCCAGAGAAGCTGCTTTATGAGGCTCCTCATGCTACTGAAGAATGCCATGAAAACCCCAATCCCAGATGTCTGGCTCCAAACCAGGGAACTTGGCCGGCCTGACGAGATTTCCATCGTGCTGCTGCGGCACCACGCTTATGTAAGGGCGGCACTCACAAAGGGACACTGTAGAACAGGGACTGCCCTGGGCCAGCTCCCCGTACTGGGAACCAGTCTTGGCAGCACCTTTCACCTTTCGTGCCCCACACAGGACCTAGAAAGGAATTCAGCTCCTGCACTTCAGTTCTGCGCAGGTGAAACCACGAAGGCACCTTCTGCCCACGGGGAATGAGCAGTCAGAGCATCGTAAAACAGGGCACGGTCAAGAAACACCCTGCTGCCTGCCAGGGTAGTGGCCAACTCAGGGAAATTTGGGCAGTGTGGATGCTCAGAGTCATGGGGCAGCCTGTCAGCTATTCCTCACTGGAGACCAACATTACAGCAAGGAAAAACACCTTACGGGTGAGCTCTTCAGCATCACAAAGTGACAACAATCCTCCTGGAACAGAGAAACAGGTCAGCAACAGCCTCACAACTGCAGCAAGAGAATTACTTGTGCACAAACACTCCCCCAGCAATGGGCAACCAAATGACACGGTGGAATTACCCACGTTAACAGCTCTCATGTGGCTTAGAGCATTTAGAGCAGGGTTTGGACCAAAGCCACGTGTTCCAGCTTCTGCCTCAACTGGATGACCAAGGGCAATGGGAGGCACTATCACCAGAAAAGCACTGATTTCTCTGCAGCAAATTGTCACCTGGTAAGAATCCTGCTCCTGCCAGGACAGCCACAGACCGACTGTGTCATCCACCCAGCAGAACACAGCAGAGTGCTGCCACAGGAACTGCACTGCCCAGGGTGTCTGCAGCCGCGGCACTCCGGTGCCAGCAGCACTCTAGGAACAGAAAATAAACACAGTGAAGCCTCTCAGAGAGACTGCCAAGCTCACAAAGCCAGACCTCTGTGCAGTCAGGAGCTTCCTCTGTGTCCCCAGGATGCTTTGGCACACCTGGACACACAGAACTGCTGTCCACCACTAAGAAAAGGATTTTTCTCAGTTTAGCCCATCTTCTGCTGCCATTATTTTTGTCACCAAACACAACCACAGAAGATGCACCGATGCCTCACGCAAGCCATCAGTTCCCAGCCCCAAAATGCACCTCCTCAGCAGCAGAGGAGGGAAAGCAGCTCTCCCAGCTCAGGGGGCAAAGCCAACTTTCCCAAACCACCTGCACTGTCCCACCTGACAGGAGCACTGCAACCCTGCCCACCACAGGAGAAAAGGAGAAAGTAGAATTGACTGGGAAAAGGATGTAGGGAAAGTCTTAATCCAGAGGCTCCACACCACAGGAGATGCAGGTCTTTACTCATTGAAGACAATGCTGAATTTTCCTTGTTTGTCAGCTCGGGTCCTGCCACCACATCCCTCCTTCCCCCGGGGGGCTACAGAGAGGAAGGTTTTCTGCGAGTGACACCCATGGTGTTTGACAGATTGTCCTTCTGCGAGAGGGAAATGGAGGATTGGGTTGCTAAAAGCATCAGCCTGCTTATCAATCTACGAGCAGCATCTTTAAAGGTCACAAGTGGGGAAAAAAATAAAAAATCAGCTACTCATTCTAATTCCTCGCAAACAGGAGCTCGTTTTTCACAAATCCACCCTGCCGTGCTCGGTAACGTGACCTTTCACTTACAAAGAGAACAGCCAATTTCTGACTCTCATGCGTTACCCTCCCTTCTTCTCCATAAATTAAACACAGGCTCTGTAACTCCTAACAGGCTTTTCCAGCAGTCCCCTGAAGCTGCCACAGCTGTTCTGGTTTCGGTCCTGCTGAGGGTCTGGAGCCCACTCAATGGGCAAATAGGGAAAAACAAAACTTCACTGAGAAATGGGTTCTATCACCATGGGAGTGCTGGATGCCAGTCCAATCCCCAAACTTGCCAACACTATCAGAGTGATACTGGCTCTCCAATGGGAATTTTTAATGGTACCTGGTATATATGAGGACAATACAAAGCTAGGAAACTTGATAATAAGAACATGACCTGTGCTTTCCAAATCTTTCCATTTCTCAACAGCTGCAAAAAACCCACCAGAACTGGAGTCAAGTTGGAAGACATGTGGAAGTGGAGCCAAGTACAACCTGCAGGACTTGTGGAGCCCTCAGGGGAGATCACAGCATGCCTTTTTTCAATCCTTGTCTGTTTTTAACTACTCCAGACTGCCAAACCCAAACCAGAAGCACCCCAAAAATACACTTTAGAGCTGAGGGTGCTGACCTGGGCTCCTACCCAAGGAGGCAAAGGAACAGAATCATCACCTCCTACAACACAGTACACATCCACAAAGAGGTTTAACAGGATTTGCTTGAAAAGCCACGTATTTAACACAATCGTTACATTTTGGCAGCAACAGATGTTAGCAATGGGAGGAGAGGTTGATCTCCTGTACTTGTAAGAACCTTTATTGCTCACGCACTCTTTGCCCACTTGCCTGCACAGCTTCACCTCTTACAGGAGCAGAACCCACAACATTTACCATGGCTGCTCTGCAATTACCTCTGATTTCAATTATCTCAGCATTCTGATGCTGAAGGTATCTGAAATGTCAGCACTGGATTCCACCCACACCCATCGCTGTCCAGCTCCATTCTGGCCAGAAATGCTCCTGCATCTCCAGCCAGCCTGACAGCTCCTCCTGCCTGACAGATCAGCTTGAGAAGGGGCTCACCTAGAAACCACCCTTCAGCCTGGAGGTGACCAAGGCTCCCAAGGCATGCTCCCAGACAAGCCCTGGAACACTTTATCCAGTCAGTGCACGCCAGGCTGGACAGGGGAGAACACTGAAATGAAGGTGCAGCTGTTCACCTTGCACACGTGTGAGGCAGAGTGAAGGGAAGATCATCCTGGTCCACCCAGGTCCTGCTAACGAGCAGATTCTGTAAAAATGCCCTGTATTCCTCCCAGCACCAGAAATGGGAAGGTAGTAGCAGCCCTCCCTCGGCTCTGCTGGCGGAGGAGGGCGGTGAGTGGGTTCTGCTGAGCCATCAGGACCAACACCATTGGAGTGCTGATGAGCGACGCGCTTACAGCCCAAGGCAGCGCGTAAGGAGCTGTGGGAGGGAACAGCTACATTTGCATTGAGTTGTGGGAGCTCTTGGAGGGGATCTGGCAGATGACTGCGATTCACTCCACCCCCAGCCCTCTGGAGGAGAGTCAGAGATGAGTGAAGGGCTGCGGGCACAGGCGAGCACGTAACGACCACGCTCGGCTGAGGCTGACCAGCAACATCAGCATCTTCCCCAAGTCATCGTCTCCAGAGCTAATGCCATCCCATCTGTCCATGAATTATCGATCCCAGTCGCTCTATCAATTGCAGGAGGCAGAGGAGATCACAGCCAATGCACCGTGTGAGAAAGCAACGCTGGGAAACTCGGTACAAGAGAAAAAGCCTCATTTTACAGATTTCAGTTTGGTTGTGTATTGCCAGCAACTCCCTTCATCCCTATCGTTATCACTGGTATTTTATACCGGCTCTGTGCTTTTAATCCTAACTTTGTGTGGAAAATATTTCTGAGAGCAGCCTTTGTTTGCCACCCACCACTGCAAGGCTGCTGCCAGCTCCCATAGCGGCACCGCCGACAGCATGTGCCAGATGAAGAGAATGGCACGTACCTGTCAGTCTTTGTCAGAGCAGCTATTTCTGGCTCAGGTTTACATGCACAGCCTCCTGCAAGCTGCTTGAAATCTCCATTTTCTAGAGGGATCTGATGCTACCTGAATGCTGGCAGGTATCGGCACACTGACAGCGAGCGGCCAGCACCGTGGGGTCCGGGCTCAGGTTGGAAAGGGCTGACTACAATGCTCAGCTCACAGCTCATTTCTTCATAGATTTAATTAACTCAAAAGCCTTTTGCGTCCACACTTGCAAAAAAAAGCATTTTACATCTTCAACTAGGGATAACAAGGGCAGTAGGGCTAAATCTCCAATCGATGTACAGACACTGCAACGCTTACGAAGAACTGATGAGAAACCAAATAAAAATGCTCTTTTGTGCTCATCAGCCTTGTTATGCTCCAACGTTTCATCCTCTGTTGTGCTTCAGAGCTCCAGCACAGTGGTCTGTCCTGGGGAAGCCTTTTGGACCAGATCTTTTGATTTACCTTCCTGAAACGTGGCCTTGAATAACTAAATACTGTATGGAGAAACACAGCCACACCCCAATGCCTGCCCAGGAAAGGTCCAAGGATGAACACCTTCCCCAGACAGTGCTCAGCAGCTGCTGAGGCTCAGCCTGCTCTGGCTACCAAAAAACAAAAATGGGAAAACACTACAGATTTGGGAACCAGCCCTTTTGATGAAGGTGATGTCCAGCACTGCAATATGCTCACCACCACCTCCCTCAATGATTCTCTTCTGAAGATAGAAACAGACTCCTGTCTGCAATGGAAAACACTTTCTAACAGGCAGAAGGAAAACCTGGTTTTGTGTTTAAGCATGTGCAAGGTGTGCAGAAGGATTCAAACCTGGCTGAGACACCTATGTTACCAAAGCAGGAAAAACTTCTCTCAGGACAAAGCTCCCCACTTTACGGAGCCATCACAACTTGTGTCCACCCAAGTGGGTTCTGCGGCTCACACGTGGCCTGCAGGGCCCCCTGGCAGCTCCTGTTTGGAGGAGGACTCCTGCACATGGAAGCCTCAAAGCCCACTCCCAGCTGTGGCACTTCCCAAAGCAGGACCTGGGGACACGGAGTGTGGCAGCCCTGGGACAGCTGAGTGCCAGGGACACTGCCTTGGAGCTACCAACAGCCACATCCCACCGAGCAAACACAGTGTCGTGAGCACAAGAGATGCTTTAAAGTCCTCATGTGCACAAGGACAGAGGCCATGCAGGTTGTGGGTAACACAGGCACTGTCAGTAGAACTTGGGGCTGCTGCAATTTCCACTTAGACAAGTGCTTTCACAAAGTTCCCACCCCAGGAAAAGTAACAGATTCTGGTTTTCCCAGTGCAGTGATAATGCTCTGCTCCATTTGCACAGGAGCTACTTCTCAGTACTGGCTACAAACTCTGATCCTTGCCACAATCTGCCAGCTCGCCTGCACCAGCATCATTTCAGGATGAAAGCTGCAAAGGTGAAAGAGTTTCCCAACTGAAATTGTGAGAGCAGCCTCAAAAATAGCATCACACTAAATCCCACAGCCAGTGAAAAGCCTCAAAAAGCATTTGCTGCACGTGGATTCTTTGAATCCGGTGACTTCCCTTTTCATCCCCTTGAGTACACTGAGCAGCAAGAGAAAAGTTCCAAATGCAGTAAAATAAAGTTCAGAGGGAGGTGCTGAATGATTTTTAGCGCTCAAGTCAGACACTCCAATACTGCAGCTGGAACATCCTTTAAGTAATTGTAAGAATTTTTTCACCCACCTTCCCTCAAGGGCTAGAGGCCACTGCTGAGGGGCACGGCTGATGCCTTACAGTACACACACAACTGCTCATCACATATGTGTTCTTTAAATTATATGACACCAGGAATGGCTGGAACCATTACACAGTACAGAAGGTGCTGCTGAAAGCCAGGAACTCCCTGGTTTCCATCTGGAGCAGAGCTTTAAGAGAGGCTGTTAAAGAACTAATCCACCTTTCTGCAGCAGCTGGGTATCTGGGACAGTGGGAGACTGGCAGCTGCGGGCTCTGCCACATCCCCAGATGCCCAGCTCCTGGAGCCCTTAATCCCAGGAATGTCAGCAGCTCCTGCAGGGATATTTTATGCTTCACTCCATCAGCCAGGACTGCTCTTGCAGCCCTCAAGACCACAAAATGTTTACAGGCTGGAAAAGGATGCATCTGCTGGTGTGAATCTGGAGGACAACAACAACCAAGAACAGAAGATGAAGCTGAGGTGGGAGCGGATGCCGAGAGCACCAGAAACACACCAGGGGAATGTGGAGGCTGTTGTGGCTCCCTGTTCCCTCTGGCAGGAAGGGAAGAGCCCACCAGGCAGAGGGACAGGGCAGACATTCAACTAATAATCAGGTTTGAGCACTCCTTCCCCTGTGGAAGCCCAACACGGGATTCCAGGGTAAGAAAAGAGGGATCAGGGCATCCCTGGGCTGGGGAACCATGCTCAGCACAGCACCCCCCCACTGGGAACATCCCCCTGCACTGTCAGAGAGCCTTTCATCAGGGATACACCAGATAAAAGCTCTGCTTCTGCACGAGAGTGACCGAATCTACAGGGATATTCCCTGCAAATTGTCTGGTTAGAATAATAAATAGTGGCTTCGCCTTATAATGTCGGCCGCGCACAACGCGTTCATTTGTGATCCGAGGCTCCGATTTAAGGGAGGAAGAAAGGATCCTCGCCTGCCTGGAGATAAACTTAAGTAAATAATGTTTGCCATCAACTCCAAATGAAGAATGACAGTTAAATTTTATAATCATCTTCACAGCTCCAGGACTTACTTTATATTTTCTCAGGCTCATGACCCAGGGGTTGTCATAGCAACTAGGAAATCCTACCTTATCAGCCTCTTACATTTACATTCCTTACGGCTGCTTCCCTTTATGAATTAAATCCATCACGGTCTTCTATTCTCCAAATAAGAAGTTCTTAGGATTATCTCGCAGAAACAAGGATCAAATGCTTTGATTGAAACACTATGCAAAAGCTAATTCACTGGTGGTTTTCTTTAAGGGAAGATTGACTGTGCTACAAATAAATGGCTCCCATCCAAGCGTGCAGTTGGCAGCCGCTCGCAAAAAAAAGTTTAGAGAGCAAACACGGTTTCTGCAGCGTGTTCATGTCGCTGGAGAACATTTCTACATCTGGACACTAAGGAGGGCACCTGCTCGGGCAGGCGCTCCCTTCTTTACAGAGTGTAACAAAGATTCAGTGCTCCAGAGGAAGAAATCTAAACACACCAAAAAGACGTGGCCATCCAGCACGGGACAGACGCTGGGCACTGCTGAGAGCCCGGACACCCCGTGCACACACCGAGAAACACAAAGGTGGCTGGTTTGGACACTGAGCCCTGGTTTAGACACTGAGCCCATCAGCCTGGGTGTTACTCAAAGACAAGATGTTGCCAACAAACAGCATAAAGTCCCATTATACATAGTTTTATATATATATATATATATATGTATATATATTTGGGTGGGGGGCAACACCATTTAACTGCTTACATTTAATTTTTTCACATTCCATGGACCCAGGTTCAGAGCCCAGCTCAGTATTCAGACACACCAGCAGCAACATCACTTGTCTGTGTCCTAAACAACACAGAAATAAAATAAACTTTAATTCCCAGAATGTTTTCTGCAGGAGTCTCTTGATTAACAGAACTCCTATAAACTGTAATGAATTTCAGAAAGGCAACTCTGCAGTTACAGACCTACAGGCATCAAGAGTTTAATTTACTTAATGTACTTTTTATTCATTACTGGTCCTCCACGAGAAGCTGATCACCAACTTGCAGAGTGCATTGCTTAATTATCCATGCTGCAGTTCTTCAGAGGAGAACTATCGGAGCTGCCTGTCAATACGGCGGGCGGGGATCGATTGATGCAGGCAGGGCCATGCTGCTGGAATGCCAAAGACAGTCTGCATGGAGCAAAACAATCAGGAACTCATCTCACAGCCTGAAAACCCTTTCTGTTCCCAGCGATGCTATCTGCTGCATTCACAGATGGTGGGCAGAGCCCAGCACTCTTCTTCATGCGCCGTACGTCTCACTCAGCGCAAACAGCTCCTCAACACCTTGTCTGGGCAGCCTGCAGCCAGCACTACCCGTGTTTCTTTGCTTTATCTCTGTCCTCCACACAGGGAGGACAACAGAAACGTGTGTTCCAGTCTCTGCCAGCTCCCTCAGCGCCCCAGGGAACAGGTCCTGAGGTCAGGACTGGTCTCTCAAGAGGGGTGCTCACCTACAGAGGCCTGGCGAGGCTGAGATTCAGAACAGCACACGGTGTCAGCACAATGAATCACCTCAACAGCAGCAACTCAATAAACACAAACTACGGTATCTTTGGCATCAGCAAACACAACAAAATCTGCATTTCCAAGGAGTAAAGGCCCTAGGAAGCTCTAGGGTGCCATTCTGCAGAGATCTCCCCACCCAGACTGAAATTCTGCCCACGACACCTTCACCAACCGCAGGGTTTCATATCTCACTTCTCCCTTGCCAGCAGCAGCAGCGATGCTGATTTCAGGGAGAGCTGTGACAGCCTGAAGGGTGGTGGAGGATCTGTGCCCTTGGAGCCACGTTCCAAGGACGATGCCCAAGGAGCTGTGTGTGGTCTGAGACGTGGCAGTGTGAGCCTGGGACAGGAGAGACGCCGCTCAGCCGAGGGCAGGGCTGGATCTGCCGGTGGCAGCCTCCATCAGCGCGCCTTCCCCGGAATATTCACAATCAGCGGATCAATAATTCATTATATAATGTGATAAAAGGTAATCCACTGTTTGAAGTCAAAGCTTAAACAAACTCCACTCAGTTACAGCACTGTGAGGTCTCACTGAGCTCAAGATACCCAGCAAAAGGCAGGAAGAGGCAGTGGGAAGGGACAGATACATCCCTGCTCCAAAACTTCCCCATCTCTGCTGAACAGAAACTGTTCACAGCTCCAAGCTAAGCCAGAAGCCCTTTGCAAAGGGATGCTAATTCAATATGAAGTAACATAAGTCAATATTCTTGTTTCCCCTTTCATCCTTTCAGCCAATATAAACTAATACAAATGATAATGACATGGCACCCATGACCCCTTCAATAGCTGCTCATGTTGGCAGCTGGGTGTTGGTTCTCCCCTTAAGCAGACAGCTCAATTTACGTGAAAATTAACTCTGGGCGAAGGAATACCTAAATTGTGTCAGTGCAGAGCTGCTGACACGCCCCAAACAGCACCACATGTATGTAATGCCCCTTTTTGAGACAGTACACTGGATTTTTAATGCCAGCCAGATGTTTTGCTCGAGCAGCCAAGGCTGGAACTCAAGCACATAAAGCAGGGACACAAAGGTGATTCTGAGGGGACCAGACCAGCCTTGCTGCCATTTCTGGACCATTTGCCAAAGGTGTCAGAACTGGGACTATGAAAGGTGCTGAAGCAACCACACCCTGAAGTCCCAGATTGTCACAGGCAAACATAGCCTGATTTTCCCCTTGGGCTCCTCATCTGCCTCAGTTGATCAGGAAAACATTAAAAAGGTAAATATCTATACCAAAAAGGGCCTCTACATTCCCAGCCACCTCAGGGTACAGTAAGTGCTGACTGAGAGATGCACGTGAAAAGGAAAATCAAGCCTCCCACCTTCGCTGGCATCCTCCAAGCATCACAAATGCTTCAGCAAAGCTGGTGGCCACAACAGGGGCTTGTTCTTTGCATAAAAGGCCACAACAGCGCACAAGAAACCCCGCTGATAGTTAAAAGGCATAGATCCAAGGTCAGCCAGGCTGGGAGCCAAGGCTCCGGCAATAAACTGCCAGATCTGTTCTGAAGTGGGGAAAGTAAAAGACCTTTTAATTGTAGAGCTCTAGAAGCCTTCCATATTAATTTAATGTTCACCTTGAGAGGTGATCTCGCTGCAGACCCTCCGCAGAACACGGAGGATGCGGGAGACCCCTGGCAGCCAGAGGGAATGCTTCTCCCCAGGGTTTAATCACGTGATAATCAAGATTATAAGAGAAAGGCCACCAAACTGATGTCCCAAAGCCAGCCATGACGAAGACAGCATGCCCAAAGCTCCTGTGAGCCTGCCCAGACCTTCACACCCCGCCCCATCCGTTCCCAACATGAACATCAATCCTGCACCTGAGGATCTGTACGTTCTACAAAAATAGTTACTGTGGGAGAGGCTTTGTTCGTAAACTGAGTGAGAAAGTTCATTACATGATAAAAATTCCAACCGTGCTACCGGGATGTAAATTGCCTTCGTACCCAGAGCTGACATCTTAAACAGTTTAATTTAGGTACCGCTCTCAGCAGCGTTGGGTGTCTGCAACAGAAACAGATGCCTTGAATCATTTCAAAGTATGCTCCTGTCAGAAATGTCCTTTCTGACACCAAAATCAATTTCCTTCTCCTTTACTAACTACTTTTCCAAAAATAGAAGGGGAAAAGTTGCCTCATTTTATCTATTGTGAGCGGCACAAGACGTGCTGTAGGCTCCAAGGAGGAAGATGGCAGCGCGCGGCACGTGCGGCTGCGGTAATTAGTGCTATTTTGATAGAGCAACTGGCAACGAGAATGAACCTGATCCATCTTCATTATGGAGATCTATAAAACCTTTGACAAGCCTCGTGTAAAGGCAGACAGGCTGCTTCCTCGCACCCACACCAGCGCTCCCGCCCCGGCTGCGGGAAGAGCGGCGGCCGGGACTGCGCGCTCGCCCTCTTCCCGCGCACCTCACGCGGCTCAGCTCGAGCAAACGGAATGCACGGGGCCGGAATGATTTTCCACTGATGGTCAGATGAACACCTCAGCAGTCCCCAAGACCTCGCTGTGCATATTTCAGCAGCTGTTGTAAATCACGGCTCTTCAGCAGGCTGCAAATCCAATTAAAACAAGAGGCACTGCTACCCGGCGATGTGCTGGGCACAAAAACATCCTTCCACCTCTAACGAGCTGCACCAGTGAGAGCTTTCCTTGCTCTGCAGAAGGCTGCCTGCTGCCCTGCCAGCCCTGCCCTGTGGCTGTGGAGCAAAGGATGGGGACAAGTGCCACCACTTCTCCTCCACAGCTGCAGCCCCACACAAAACATTCCCCTGGTGCTCTGCAGTACCACCTGCAGCCTCCCTGCTCTTCAGCACTGCTGAAACCTGCCCCATATTCCCACCTTCCCACAAGTTCCCCCACCTCTGCCAACACCTGGTGTAAGTCAATGGCTCTGACCTCCCAGGGAAAGCCTTTCAGCAGCTGGAATTGAAATTCACCAATAATTTGGCTTGCTCAGTGCCAGCCTGGCACCCAGACATCAGCAGGGTGACTTGGGACCTTGGGAAAGCCATCCTTCTCTTAGGGGCCATGAGAGGCCAAACCACACCCCGTCTCCCATGCTGGAAAAGCTGCTCATGAGCCCCACAAAGAGCCAAGAGCCCCAAACACCGAGGCCTTGGGTCACACAGGAAACAAGGGAGGCTCCTGAAAATGACTTCCCTGAGAATGCAGCACTGCCATCACTACAGAGGTTACTGGTGGACTTGGCAGTGCTGGGGAAATGGTTGGAGTCAACGATCCTACGGCTCTTTTCCAATCTAAACAATTCCATACGATTCTGTGGCACTGGCTTCAGGAAACCCTCACAGATCCTCAGCCCATGGACAATGTGTCCATTGGCAGCTGCCTCATCCAGCAATTTAAAATGCTCCATTAGTCTGACTCCTGCCCAAACACACCAAACTATTTCCAAGACTGCTGCCCTGTGAACACGCAGCCAGCGTTCCCTCTGCACTCAGACATGCAAACACGGCAACATTTCCTAGCAGCAATTTCTTCTAAGCTGGACAAAGGAAAAATCTGTGAGGATTTGCGTTCTAAAAGGAAACACGACGTGGAAAAACAAGCTCAAAACAAGTGAAGTGACAAAAAAAAACGCAGCTCCAAGTTGATATTCCTGACAAATGGCTTCCGAGGTTTGGAGCTGCAGGATGGATCAGCTGGGTGAGGGCATCTGCATATCCCATTAACGCGGCCGGGAGAAGGGGCCTTGGGCAGCCACAGCGCTCGCCATCATATCTGAAGTTTATTTTTCCTTGTCTGACCAGTTCCCGCAGGGCAGGGGGGTAATGACGGCACTTCATCACCAGCAGTGGCGGGTGTTTACATCCATCCTGCGGGCGACAGCTGTGTCCCCGCGTCCCCGGCGTCCCCGCGCCGCGCCGGGCCGCAGGATGGAGCGCCCTGCAGCCATTACTCACCAAGCACTTTCATTAACAAACTGCCCTTAATTACAGCGGTAATTGCGAAATTATTTCATAGCGGCAATTATTCTTCTCAGCCCAATCCAGGCTATTTAGGCAGGGCATTGTCTCTGAAAGTGGCACCGAGCCAGCTCATCGACAGCCCAGGGCTCTCATTGTGCTGTGCAGCCCGAAATGCAGCACCCCAGGATGGCAGCTCCGGGCACGGGGAGCTCCTGGGGGTCAGGCTCAGTGTGGGACCCTGCCTGTGTCAGGGACAGTGTCCCACCACAGCAGTGTCCCCCTGTGACAAGGGGGAACAAGGAACTGGCTCACAAAACCCAGGAAAGAAAGGTCAAGAAGGGGCAATGCCCTTTGAAACCGTAACTTGGAGCTTTCCTGCGTAGCTGCTGGTTTTCAAAGTTCACCATTTAAAGAATGATCCCAGATCATCTTGTAACAGCACAAGATCAAGACAAATGGGAGGTTTTCTCCAAAAAAGGCTACGGCTTTGTTAAAAACTTCTCATAGATCATCCTTGTAACAACTTTATAGCCAGGAAGTGAATCTATTTCATTTTGATCATTTCAAATACTCCATTAATGAGAAAAATTGAAGCATATTAGTCAGTGATCTGAAATACTGAGGAAAAAAAAGTTCAGGGTGAAGCTGTGAGCAATTCCCACGTCTGACAAGTTGGGGGAAAGAAAAGGGGATGATGACAATGCACCAGTGGGAGAAACTGCCAAAGGACAGGGTTAGATGGGATATTGGGAAGAAATTCTTCCCTGTGGGAGGGGGAGGCCCTGGCACAGGCTGCCCAATCCCTGGAAGCATCCAAAACCAGGTTGGACAGGGCTTGGAGCAACCTGGGATGGTGGGTGGCATCCCTGGCTGTCAGGGAATGAGATGATGCTTCAAGCCCCTTCCAACCCAACCCATTTTGTGATTCTGCCTGAAACCCATTGCAAAAGCCTCAGACTGGTCAGATTTGCTCAATTAATTCCACTCTCTTCCTTGCTTCTGCTGCTTTCTGACATCTGAAGTAACTATGGCAGCTGCCAGAGGAACACCCAGCACAGACAAATTCATGCAAAGTTTTCATGTAATAGAGGGGGAAAAAAATCAAACCACAAATCAACCTGCCATGACCTCAGCTCCTCTCAGCTTCCCGAGTCCTCCACACCAGCCGTGCTACAACGCATCTTTAATGCCTGACCTGGTTATGGGTATGCAAATATTGGAACAGCACCATCTCCAGTGCTCTGGGTGTACCTGACCTGCAGACAGGAGCTGGCTGCTGCTTTGGGTTTCCAGCCCATTGCGTCTCTCAGTCCCTCCTTGCTGTGCTGCCGCCAACGCCATCTCATCGGGCTGGGGATTCCTACAGCGAGATCTTTCTGCAGATTGAATGCTGGGGTTTGGGGGCTTTTTGAATCTGTGCAATTTTGGAAATTCTAGGGTAGTTTTGGAAATTCTAGGGTAATTTGTTTGTCAATTTTATTATAAGAACACAGCACAGACCCGCCTCTGCTCAGGGCAGTGGGTACAACAAGAACGTTTCCCAGCAGAATCTCACACCTGGAAAGTGCTGACGGATGCAGGGGGGAGCAGGGGACTCTGCTCTCACAGCCAGGCAGCCGAGCCACATGAGGTGGCAGCTTGGCCAGTGCCACTGAGGCACACAACAGGATGGAAAAGAGCAGCACCCAGACGGTGAAACGCTGCAGAGGACACACGGCCACCAACATGTGCTCCTTAAGAGCTCAGATATCTCAAATCACAATACATTTATGATCACAGTGCTACTGCACTTCTCAGTCAAAGCAGAGACATTCAATAATCACCCAGAAAAGCACCATCTGTTATGCCTTATAGCTTAATTAAACTAAAATACAGAACTCCTTAATTCTCCCGGCTCATAAAGATAAAGGTCATCCCACAGCTTTACTGTCAGGTATCCTGTGCAGAAAATGCAGAGGTTGGAATTTCTCTCACCCAGACATCACTCAAATGTGGCACCATGCCCCCAAAACACACAGACATGATTCCAGCAGCGTGACAAAGGGCTGATGTGGCTGTTGGACTGACAACCACGGGCACAGTTCATTCCTCCAGTACAAGGAGGAAAACTCCCTGCCATCCAGACCCCTCCTCACCTGGAGAACACTGCTCCAAAGAGCTGCAACACCAGCACCAAGGACTCTGCCTATCCACAAGGTCCTGTTAAAGGCTTTTGCCCAGGCTGCCCTGCTGTCCCATGGAAGTGCCCACAACAGCAACACTGACATTTCAAGTCTGCCCCTCCACACCAGGATGTCCCAGATAGAGGTCTCTTACACTGGAAAACCATCCAAATATTCAAATGAGAACCAAGCACTGAGCACCCCAACAGGAGTGACGGCTCCAAGGCAGCAGTGGATGGGGGGAAGTGACAGCCACTCGTCATTTTGGGAGTGAAACAGGAACTGGAAGGTTCCCTGTGAAGAGGCCCTGGAGAAGCCACCCAAGCTCTGTTTTCCTTCTGCATTCACATGCAGGGAGAAGGTAAAGAAAACTGAATATGGGAATGGTATAACCCAGCCTCAGCCCCACTGCAGGCACCAGCAGTGCCCCCAGACCTGTCAGCTCCATGTCCAGCCTGCCTGGTGTGCCAGCATGGATATCAGTCCTGGCCCTGCTTTTCTGTGCTGCTCAATGGCCAATGACTCCACACTCAAAGCTCCACTCTCCCCAAAGCTGTGATTCCCCAAAGCTTCCTGCACCATTACTGCTCTCCTCTGAAAGATCTGCTTTGTCTTTCAGCACAAACCCCAGCAGAAACCTCACTAATGCAACCAAAACTCAATTATGGGCTTGTCAGCTTTCACATGTTTCCTTGTCAAGGCCTGGGAAGGTGGAAGGGGAATTAAAACCTTTCAGAGAGGCAGGGAGCCCCCAGGCTGCCTGAGCACCTCCAGGAGCAGGGCCCTGCGCTGCAGGACAGGGATGAGCGAAAGTCGAGGGCTAACAGAGTATTGTGTGACTATTGGGGTTTTTCTTGCTTTCTGCTTCCTGTAGGTGGAGGCAAACTCCTTGCTGAAAAGAAGACAGAGAGGAAAACAGCCAGAGGTACCTGCAGCAGCTGCCAGAGAAGAGCTGCACATCTCTCCTGCGGTGTGATGGCTCCTGCAGAGGAGCATTCTCCCCATGCCACCCGCCCCCAAAACCGGCTCCCAGCTCAGGATTTGAGTATTCCCAGCCATGGGGCAGCCCCAGCTGCTCCAAACTGTCCCCGTGGGGTGGCTGCCCCACAGCACTGTCTGCAGAACACCCTGAATGCTGGTTTTGCCAGCCCGTGATCACCGTGGCACCGGGCAGGTGTCATTAACTCGCCCGTCTTTCGCCTCCCTGAGGTTTTCAAGCTGCCCAGTCTGTGTCAGGGTGTCGTGCCCTCGCTCCCTGGCCCAGACAGGTTTTCAGCAGCAGAGACTTCCCATCCACCAGCCCCAGCCTCCAGCTGCACCAGGTCCTCAGCACCCAGCATAAGGGAGGCATGCCCAGCAAGGCAGGCTCAGCCACAGGGATGTGTCCAAATCCCTGGGATGGAAGGTTCCTTCCCCTCAGAGCCATTCAGCTGCCTGTGAGAACCACCACAGCCTCTAACGAGCTGCCTAACCTTGCCCCTCTTCCCCACCCAGGCTTTAAAATTTAAAGCTCCAGCCAGCTCAACATGAATAGATGAGCAAGAACATCACACTGCTCTCAGTGTAGGTGCAGAGCTTTATATCTTCATTAATATTTCAGTCTCTCCCATCTCCTCCTCCTCCTGCAACTGGCCTCATTTTATTTATATCTGCAGGATACCACTCTTACTTCTTCCAAGTTCTTGTTTGCTTGGAGCACGGCTCCCTGCCGAGGGACTGCGCCTTCCCGGCACTGCCTCCGTGTTCTGGCACGGGGAGAACTGCAGCCCCGAGGCCAGGGGACCATGTGGTGCCTCTGGCACCGGCTGGATCCTCACACCACTGCCCTGGAAGTGACACCTGGGGTGGCAGAACTGGGCTGTGGGTCAGCCCAAAGGCAGATCCAGGTAGCCAAGCTCCACACACCGAGGCCCATCGGATGGATGGCACAACGGAGAGAGACCTATGGTCAGTTCATACTTTCCTGACTTGATTATGAGGAAATTATATTATACAAATATTTCATTAAATATCTTTTTAAGCCTATTAATATTAATATCAATTCCGCCTCTTATGTGCCTGGCATTTAAAAATCCATTTTAAAATCTCAAACTAATTTAAGATTTACATCTAGAATACAAATCAGCGAGCAAGGCTCCCCACTCTCTGTTTTGCCTGGCACCCATATCTGCCCGGTTACTCTTAGATGTCACTCGGTGACACTCACAGAAGATGAATATTCAAAGCGTGCTCTCGCCTGCAAATGTTTTACAGCTTTCCGGCCACTGAATTTGTTTAAAGGCGCAATTATAGCGAGCAGCCAGCCCCTGGAAGACCAAAGTATTCTGTTTGTCTGCACGTCACCACATCACTCGCACACTGATACGGCTTCAAATTAATAATCAGAATTCTGTGCTGAGGGAAATAAGTGGTGTTACAGGCGCGGGTGAGTTTGCTTTTCTGTCAGATGGAACCTTGAAGGGAGGCAGTCAGAGATGGCACCACCTGCTTCCCGTGCGATAGCCTCGCCTTTTCTCCTTCCCTACTCAACTGCCTCAGATTTACAGGCGTTCCGTTTATTTATTCCGAGAGCCGCTTTCTCTGCAACCATCTTGCACGACACACAGCTTCTTTTGAACCATCCAGAAGCCCAGGGAAAATGAAAAAATTATCTTTTCTGAGCAGCCATCCAACAAATGAAAGGCGAACAGAAAATTAGCATCGTTTAAACACTGGTACATCAAGGAGGACAACTGGGAGAGGCTTCTCATGCTGGCCAAGCTCTCCAGCGCCTCAGCCCCTGCCCAGCTTCTCTCTGAGGTCAGTGTTCCCTAGCTGGCACAAAAAGAGAAAAAAGCTATTAGTGGCCCAGGCACTTCCCCTGACACTTCCCTGTCTCGCAGGCGCTGCAGGCACCAGTGAGGAGCGTTCCCAGGGGAGCACAGACACTGAATGCTGCAGAAACCCAGCAGGGTTAGCCCAGCTCGTGTCCTCTGGTGGCAGCCCATCCATGGCAATTCCCCTTCAGTTCCCATGCCGACAGATGACGATGGAAGAACCCTACAGGCCCGGTTTTGTGCAGACTACACCTGCACAGACCAGGAGGGGACTGCAGGGCGGTCACTCATCCTTAGGGACAGCACCTGGTTCCTGCACAGGGAGGGAGCCGGCCCCAGCTACCACCAAGAGATGCCCAGCTTCAATCCACAGGGCTCAGTGCCAGCCCACAGCTGCTGCTGCAGCCCTGCTGACGGGGAAGACAATGGGGACCCCCATGGGTACCACATCTCCCCTGCTCTGGGGGCTCCGCAGCCTGACCGAGCTCAGACCAGTCCTGGATCTCAGACTTGGCTGCTCGGGAAGCCACAGGCAGCTCCAGTGCTCAGACTGCCTCCCTTTTACCTCTGATGACTCACGAGCTTGTATCAAAATATTTTCTTTATAGCTGGCAAAATCTGAAGCCAAATTTTCCTTCCCTCTTACAAATTCAAGTGTAAGCGCTGCAGATGCAGTCAGGGAGCTGCTCCTCTCCCATCCAGCTCACAAACCTAAAGGATCACACAACATATTTTGAAGGGCAACACCCAATTAACATCATGCTAAATAAAACCTCCTTTCATGCAGAAAAAACAGCACATCAGCAAACCCATGGACCTCACACCAGCACTGCCTGGCTCCCAGTCAAGGCAGAACCGAAGCAGGAACGCTGTGGGAGAAGCTTGACCCATACTCTGAGCTCTGACCACATCTCCTGGCACTTTGGCAAAGAAGGAGGAGAGCCAGGCAGGAGAGCACGGAGCCAGCCCAGGACTGAGGGAAGGAGCTTATTCCCATCAGCGCTGCTGGCAATCCTTAAGACATCGCTCTGCAGCTTCGTGCCAAGTCACTTTGGTTTCTGGATGTCCTTTCTGCAGCTCCTGTCCATACCAGTTAGCCAAGAGACAGCAAAGGAAGGCCCCTCACTGCATGATCTGACCTTAAACCAAACATCATTATCCTTTTGAACCGGAGACACGCAGCTAAAAAAGATACCACTGGAGAGAAGACTCAAATAGCACTTTGCTATTTGCTTGATACAACACGGGCTCCCCGGGGCCTGGCCATGTCCCAGAGTGTGTGTGCCCTGCCCCAGAAGCACCCTGAGCTTTACCAGCACCCAAAACACAGGGGATGACCCATCCTGGGAGAGGGGCAGCATCCCTGAGGGAGCATCCCTGTCAGACTGGCCACTGCACTCCCTTCGGGGTCACCCTGTGAGACACACTGTGCCTGCTGCACCCCACAGCTCCAGTCTCATGGCAGGAAAGGCAAAACAAACCCCAGCCATCTTTATCTCTTGGATTATTTCTCCTCCCATCTAAATTACATGGCAACAAGAAGCTGCTGACGAAGTTCACCAACTGAGTTTCGCTTTATGGCACCAACAAGATCAGAAAACAATTCTCTGTCTTCTTGTCACGTTAAGTGTTTCAATATCCAACTCTGTGTTTCCAGTCTAAAAATTTATGAATTCAGTGAGCAGCCTGTGCAATATCTTCCCTTTCTATCCATCTACTAAGGAAAGAAATTACACTGGCCATTTGTCATGATCGTCATTCCAAAGATAAGTAACAACTGAAATAACTTTAACTTACCTTAAGACCTGCAGCTACCATAAAAAACAGCTGCATGTGCAGGTTCTGCCATGCTGTAATAAGAGATTACTTTAATTTGATTACTCAGAACAAAGGTAGTAAAGGACCTAAAATCCAGGGCCGATTTATCATACTGCAGAGCCACTGTTATGTTTGGCTCTGAACGTTATCAGTGTGTAGCTAAAAATCACATCAGCTGTGTAAGAGAATATACAGAACTTGTAATTTTCATCTAAACAGCACTGAGGAAATGTGATTTGGGTTGGAGAAACCCAGGTTTCATTCCCAACTGGAAACAGCACACACATCCCTTCGGTTTCAAAAGTAAAGGGCACAGGTAGCTGTTTTTCGTAAGTAAAAAGCAGAAGGGAATATGCAAAGTGCTGTTATTTAAGAAGAAAGTTGCTGGGAGCATTTTTGCTCACCCAAAGAACCCGCTGGCATCTGGCACATCCCAGCTGACAGGAGAAGTGCCACATGTCCCCATGGGCAGCTCAGGCTGTGCCCGGGCTCTGCACCAGGTGAAACTCACGGCATTTACGCGATGTTTGGGGCCAAGGCACACAGGGCAAGTTCAAGTGGCTGCAGGAGGAGGTAACAGGACAGCCAGTCCTGCTCTCCAGCTGCATGTTTAATAACAGAAATGCTGATCTGCCACCGAGCAGCATTTCAACACTCAAGAGGGCTTCATTTCACAAGTGATGGGGGTTAGCTAATCCTGGATGTCACCAATTTCTCCTCATTGGATATGCACACCAAGTGATGTGGGATGAAGGGCTGGGGAGCGAGGAACAGCCAGGCAGCAGAGACGGGAGGAGCAGAGACG